>NW_017673458.1:5031-123232 GCF_001879085.1 Nicotiana attenuata
GCACGTGAGTTGACCGTGCGGATCCAGGTATTGATATGGTAGCACGTGAGTTGTCCGTGCTTAGCGCTTGGGCTTTGGGAGCCCCTCCGCAGTCTGTACACACCCCCAGTGAGCGCAGAGTGTTGAGTGTTGAGTGTGGAGTGCTGAGTGTGAGTGCCAGTGCTGAGTGATGGAGTGATATTGCTGTGAGGTTGTATTTACTTTTGTTGTTGCTGCATTTATCTATTAAATTTCTTTGTGGCATTTGTTGGTTTTATGGAATTTACCTGTTTATTCATGGTTATTGTAAATTGTGAAAATAAATAATTGGACTGTTTTGCTTAGCTCGTCACTACTACTCAGTTCCTTAGTTATTTCTGTTACTACTAAGATGGTTGTACTCATACTACACCCTACACTTTATGTGCAGATCCAGGTGAGTTAGAGCGCGACGATTGTTGAGTTCAGGCCGACTTTAATTGGAGACTGCAAGGTAGCTGCCAGCGTCCGCAGGACCCTGTTACTCCTTTTGTCATTTCTTATTTTGGACAGTTAGACAGTTATATTTCTTAGTTCATAGTTTTAGACGCTCATGACTTAGTGACACCCCGATGCTTGGGGCTCGTTTCTGTATTTTATATTATTTACATTTAGAGTTGGTTTAGCTTATCAAGAATTTAATTATTGGAAATGTTTATTAATTTCTTATAATCGGTTTAGTAGTAATATTTTGGGAAATAGGCTTGCCTAGTAACACGATAGGGGCCATCACGACCATGGTTAGATTTTGGGTCGTGACAAGTTGGTATCAGAGCCTAGGTTACATAGGTCTCACGAGTCATGAGCGGGTTTAGTAGTGTCTTGCGGATCGGTACGGAGACGTCTGTACTTATCTTCGAGAGGCTGCAGAACCTTTAGGAAACATCACCTTCTTGAATTCTTATCGTGCAGTATTGATTCAGCTTGAAGTGTAACTCTTTGAATTCATTCCACGCATTCGTATGCGCACATGAGCGCTCGGTATCAGTTGTGCATCGACGGTTTGTGATTCCATGGACGAGGTGCGAGATGTGATTTCTATGTGTTGATGTTGGGCCAGTCTGGAGGACTTAAGGCCGAGTTTTGACTTTAGATTGAGACTGAGGCGTTGATTGTGTGAGCACGTGCTTATATGTTCGTTGGTGTCCCTATTAGTAGTATTGGTGATTTGATGGCTATGTGGCGAGTATGATTTGACTGCGACATTGTGTTCGGATTAATCGAGTGTGACGAGAAGGGTTTACTTGAGATGTAGCAAGGACTAATGGGTGTTTGATTTGTGACTTGATATAGCTTGTTCAGACTCTGTCTGATAAGAGGTTTATTACCAGCCTTTAGTTCTTTTGGGCAGCTGCTATGATTAGAAATCATCGTTGTGAGTGTTTGAATTATGTGGTATATCATGTGATTTCAGGTATGTTTTAGACTCGTTCGAGGACGAATGTTTGTTTAAGAGGGGGAGGATGTAACGACCCGATCGTTCGTTCTGAGAGTTATAGCCACATTTCCCCCATCTATGCTTATTTATATGTTGTTCAGCTGTGTTGAGTTGTATCGAGTTGGTAGGTTTGGGTTCGGAGTAGTTTTGGAGTGAAATGAACTCTTAGTCTCTTAGTTAGAAAGCTAAGTTAGAAAAGTCAACCGGAAGCTGACTTATGAGTAAAAGGATTCGGATTTTGATTTTTATGATTCGATTAGCTTCGTTGGGTGATTTTAGAATTAGGAGTGTGTCTGGAATACAATTTGCAGGTCCGTGGTAGAATTTGGCTTGAATTGGCGAAAGTTGGAAGTTTAGAAGTTCTTAGGCTTGAATTCGAGGTTGATTTGGTGTTTTGGGTGTTCCGAAGGTTCGACTAAGTTCGGGCAGTGATATATGACTTGTTGGAATTATTGATTGAGGTCTCGAGGGCCTCGGGTGAGTTTCGGATAGGTGTGGGTTGTGTTGCGCTCGTTTTTCTTATGTTTCAACGTCGTTTCTTCAAGCATAAATGATATCATATTGAACAAATGAGTTACAATTTCTTTTTTGATTGAAGAATTAGACCCGTATCGTAATTACGGATCCGTAGCAAAAAGAATCGTCGAAGTTGGACATCGTATGAGGATTTTATGGTCATTTTACTAAGAATTAGGTTGCTAGATTTTTCAGATTAATTACGAAATTGCCACTAGCAGCGTAATTAAAAATCTGCACTATTTGCAAATATTAAAACCTACATATCTCCTTCGTTATAAGGTCAAATTGAGTGATTCAAAAGCCTAACTTGACTAGAATTTCACAAGGAATCCATTGAAGGCATAAAATATGAGTTTCGGGATCGTTTGACACGAGAAACGAGGCAGAATAGCTGGTAGAAAAATATGCAAAACTAGGGTTTGTTCATTCGGTCATATTTTGAGTTGGGGAGCTCGGATTTGGGCGATTTTGGAGGCGATTTTCACCATATGGATTGGGGTATGTGTTCTCTACTCGATTTTGGTTATAATTTATGAATCCATCTTCATTTTTGGGATTTGATTGATGATTTCAAAGTGAAATTGAGGGAGTTAGGGTTTGAGTTTTGGAGAGTTTTAAGTGAGGATTTGAGGGACCAAACGGAGTCCGATTTTGACGAATTTTATATGGTTAGACTAGGGAGAGGACGAGTATTATAATTCTGCCATTTTTGACTGATTCCGAGACGTGGGCCCGGGGGCCGGATTTTGGCCGATTTCGGATTTTTGGCATATTTTGAGTTTTTATGTGGAATTCGATTCTTTAGCACATGATGGTGGTATTAATCTGATTATGGTTAGATTCGAAGCTTTTGGAGACCGAGTCCAGAGACAAGGGCATCCCGGAGTAGGATTTTATGCGGTTGAGGTAAGTAACAGTTTTAACTCTGGCTTTGAGGGTATAAACTCGGAGAATTTGATATCATGTGATTGTTTGGAGGTGATACCCATGCTAGGTGACGGGCGTGTGGGTGTATACTTCGAGGGATTGAGACTTGGTCCGTCCCGTGAGGCTGCGAGGCCTAATAGCTATTATCTGTAGTTATGTGTTTACTTGTTGTTGAACTTGTTTGCCTTCATGTTAGAGATCCTGTTTAGGTTTTATTCATGCTCACATTATTTGTACTCAGTCATAGAAATTATTGTACATGTTTACCTCAGTCTCTATTATTTGCTAATATGCTGTGATACTTGATGTGGGCTGTGTTCCCTTATTTGTTGATGATGGTGAGGCTAGTGAGGTACATGACTGAGTGAGGCCGAGGGCCTGGTTGTGAGGATATTAATACCATAGCGCGTGAGTTGTCCTCGTAGCACGTGAGTTGACCGTGCGGGTCCAGGTATTGATACCATACCGCGTGAGTTGTCCGTGTAGCACGTGAGTTGACTGTGCGGATCCAGGTATTGATATGATGGCACGTGAGTTGTCCGTGCTTAGCGCTTGGGCTTTGGGAGCCCCTCCGGAGTCTGTACACACCCTCAGTGAGCGCAGAGTGTTGAGTGTACAGAGTGTTGAGTGTATTGAGTGTTGAGTGTTGAGTGCTGAGTGCGAGTGCTGAGTGATGGAGTGACATTGTTGTGAGGTTGCATTTACTTTTGCTGTTGCTGCATTTATCTGTTAAATTTCTCCGTGGCATTTACTGAGTTATGGAATTTACCTGTTTATTCCTGTTATTTTTTAAAATTGTGAAAAATAAATAATTGGACTATTTTGCTCAGCTCGTCACTACTGCTCAATTCCTTAGTTATTTCTGTTACTACTGAGGTGGTTGTACTCATACCACACCTTGCACTTTATGTGCAGATCCAGGTGAGTTAGAGCGCGGCGATCGTTGAGTTCAGGCCGGCTTTAATTGGAGACTGCAAGGTAGCTGCCAGCGTCCGCAGGACCTTGTTACTCCTTTTGTCATTTCTTATTTTGGACAGTTAGACAGTTATATTTCTTAGTTCATAGTTTTAGACGCTCATGACTTAGTGACACCCCGATGCTTGGGGCTCGTTTCCGTATTTTATATTATTTACATTTAGAGTTGGTTTAGTTTATCAGGAATTTAATTATTGGAAATGTTTATTAATTTCTTATAATCGTTTTAGTAGTAATATTTTGGGAATAGGCTTGCCTTGTAACACGATAGGCGCCATCACGACCAAGGTTAGATTTTGGGTCGTGACAAGTTGGTATCAGAGCCTAGGTTACATAGGTCTCACGAGTCATGAGCGGGTTTANTCTATTAAATTTCTTTGTGGCATTTGTTGGTTTTATGGAATTTACCTGTTTATTCATGGTTATTGTAAATTGTGAAAATAAATAATTGGACTGTTTTGCTTAGCTCGTCACTACTACTCAGTTCCTTAGTTATTTCTGTTACTACTGAGGTGGTTGTACTCATACTACACCCTACACTTTATGTGCAGATCCAGGTGAGTTAGAGCGCAACGATTGTTGAGTTCAGGCCGACTTTAATTGGAGACTGCAAGGTAGCTGCCAGCGTCCGCAGGACCCTGTTACTCCTTTTGTCATTTCTTATTTTGGACAGTTAGACAGTTATATTTCTTAGTTCATAGTTTTAGACGCTCATGACTTAGTGACACCCCGATGCTTGGGGCTCGTTTCTGTATTTTATATTATTTACATTTAGAGTTGGTTTAGCTTATCAAGAATTTAATTATTTACATTTTAATCCAACCAGAATGCGCGCACCATTAAATTTCAGGATTGATATGATTTTATGACATGTACAAAAACACACCTCAAAATTCAGGATTAATATGCTTTTTATGACATATGCAAGAACATTTTACGTACAGTAAAACTAACTTTTCAATAGTAGCATAAATATCATATAAAGCTAAAGCAGTTAAATTAGCTTATAATTTATGTAATTCAATATTACAAAATATCTCAAAGCTCAAAGAGCAAAAGAAAAATCATAGTTGAACTACAATAAAGCTTTATAACTTTCGGAATATAATAAATTATAGAAAAAATTACATGAAAATACATATTTTTTCATATCATAACAAAAAATAGCCCGTATTTTTAAGTTTTACCTGACCTAGCCCATATTATACATATTTTGTAAACACTAGCTCTTGCAAATTCAAAATCTGTGTTCTTACAACCATTGCTTTTAAAAGCTATGGAGTTAAATTTGTGTTCTCACAACCATTGCTTTCATTCTCTCTTCTTCTCACAGCTTTTACATGTGCTTCAAGGGGTCGTCCGCCATTACTGCTTCTCCCCCTATGTCACCTGGTTGCAATGTAAAAAAATTGAAGAGTAGAAGTCCACCATTGAAGGCCATTCAAATAAAGCTTTGCTTTCGAAAATAGAATTTTTTGAGTTTGTTAGTTGTTTGGATTGGGTGATGTTCAATTGATTGAAAATATCAAAAGGAGTTTAAAATTTAAATTTGAAGTGATTTGGAGTAGATTTGCGCAAGATTTGAGTTAAATTTCAGAAAAGACGCAAGGAAGAAGACGAAGTTAGTTTTTTGTATAATTATGTATAATCTTGTATAATAGTATATATATATATATGTAAGTATAAACATATCTTATACACTTTTATACACCTTTATACAAGCGTCTGTAGACGAACTTCTTCCACGATTTTGAGTTGCAATTCTTGTTCAAAACCAGTCCAAATCTCCATTAAATGACTTCAAATTTTATGTACAACCTCCTTATACTATTTCTAACAAGTCTGAATAACACCCACTCTAAATTTCTCACAAAATTAAATTCGGAATTTAAACCCACATATTTAAGCTTGCTAAAAATCTAATTTTTACCACCCAAATGGATTTGGTTTGTTGAACTAATATTTGAGTCACAGTTACTGATTTGAAAATTAACTTAAAAGCTTGAGCAATCTTTTTAAAAAATTAAATAGTAATTTTGGAAACCTATTGGAGTTGGATGTTTAATCTTAGCCTATCATTTTTGGGCTAGTTGGTTGTAAATTGAAATATGAGCTATAAAATTGAAAAGTAGAGAGCCAAGTTGTTCTTATATGAAATTTTTCCTAAATTATACCACAATAAAGAGATTGTATAAAATATTTTTTGTGAGATCGATAAGGAGAATTATTTACCTGAACTAATGAAAACTATCAAAATTCAATTGCCAGGGGCTATTCTCTAATAACTCAATTTTAAAATTGTGATATGTATAACATAATCAATTAAAAAAGGTAATCAACTTTTTACTTTTCCTTACAACATATGAACTACTTGAGCTAGCTTAACAATTAGTAATTAATATTATCAACATAGAGTGAAAATAATTTTAAATTAATAAAATAATCAATTGATATGAGTTAGAATGCGTAATTAATTTTATATGATGAATACAACGAGCCAATAACTGTACAACATTTGTAAATGAGTCAAGTTTAAATAAGTGATCATGTAATGAGACATTAGCCAATGATCTTATATGAGACATTATAAATAAAAATCACAATTGGCAAACATTCAAGTAGAGTTATTTATCAATTATCAATAATGCACTAACGAACATATTTGTTAGACGCTAAAGTACAAAATCACTTTGTTTATAAGGCAAAGTAAATTACCAAGCAACAATTTAAAAAAAAAATCTCTAAATGTACATCGAAAGGAGAAGATTTGAGGAACAATCATGTAGCTATTTGTAACGGAAAATTGGAATAGAACAGAGGGAAAAAATCTTTAAAAAATTGTCTGGTATTCAAAAAATAATGATAACGCACGAACAACCATTATTACATAACTTCATCAAAATAGTACAGGGTAAAGAATTTACCTTATCTCACAAGCAAGTTTTCTATTACGAACACCGATATTATAAACATCTTATGATAAAGAATGTAGAATAATGGCTTCTTTTATAAAAATGGTCAGCTTCTCCTTATTTTAAATTATTTTGGTTCTAAGATTCTAGAAACCTAAATTGAATCCAAAACCTAAACAAAACCAAAAATTTTAGAAACCTAAATTGAATCCAAGACCTAAACAAAGTGAAGACACAAAGTATTAACTGGTAATTTAAAATCCTAAACCTTACGATCAGGAAACTAAGACTACTGAATCCTAAATATACACCAAAAAGACAATGGAAATTGAATCTTAAACCAACACAAAAGGGACGATAAACCGAGACAAAAGGGGACAAAATAAAAACCATAATAATAAAAAAAAAAAGAACCTTAAGAATCCGAAAACTAAAGAAAACAAAAACAAACAATCCCAAACAATCCCAAACACCGCTGTTAGGCAAGCCAATACTGATGAACTAGTGAGTTCCCATTTTTTTTAAACAATCCGAACATCTAACTTTACTTAAATTTAAGCAATTGATAAATAACGGATTTATAAAGTAAGCAAAACGGAAACAACTAGAAGAAATCATGACTATAGAAATACAACCCAAAAATCAAGTCTACTAATATGTGCCAAGATGTAGTGACACAAGTGCGTGGGCAACTAGCAGAATATACAAAAGATGACTATCCTACTGTCTGAAATAGAATAGACAGGCATAAACAAAAAAAAAAAAGAGAAACTCAGCATGCTGCTGAACGGCTCGAAGGAGGCAGCTCACCGTGAAGTCTCAGTCCAAGATCAGGAAAGCGCGCCTGGCGGATAACTAGATGCACCTGCCTCAGATCCTGTACAATTAAGTACAGAAGCGTAGTATGAGTACATAAACAATATGTACCCAGTAAGTATCAAGTCTAACCTCGAAGAAGTAGTGACGAGTGGTCGACTTGACACCTACTAGGGCCAACAATAATATAATTGAAGTGTTGTGTTAGGCATATATATCATGAATAATACTAACAGTTCAATAACAGGAAAATATAAGATATTCTTTCATAATTAAAATGTCAATTTCAGTCATATCATGTAACAACTTATATTTCAATGGCTTTAAGCAGTATAAATCAAGGAGAGTTCCAAATAATTAACATGCGCAATTATGCCGAGGTCGTACGGCCCTGTCCAACATAGTATTAAAATGTGCACTGCCGGAGGGTGGAATGACGCGAACCATAGATGCATCCATTTACTACCGAGACGCTCGGCTCAATCCACAAATAATAATTTATTTTCAAGAAAGCACAAATTTCTCATTTATAGTCAGGTAATTCATACAAACCTCCAAGGAAGTGAATTTAACTTCATACAATCCTTTTATGAATTTATAACATGGTTTAAGCGATTGGTTTAGCAAGTAAGGACACAACATTCCAATTATAGCATGATACAGATCCTAAACTACCCGGACAATAGCATAGTAGTAGCTATGTACGGTCTCTCGTCACCTTGTACGTACGTAGCCCCCACAAATAGGTTTAAACATGTATTTAATTCACCTATGGGATTAATTCCCTCTTACAAGGTTAGAAAGGAGACTTACCTCGTCTCAAGTCTACTTTCCAATTCAAGAACACACCCAAATCTCCAAATTGACGCCGGACGACTCGAAGCTAATCAAATATTACATAAACTAATCAATTTATGCTCAAAAGTTCACAATCCCACCATTTAAGTGATTACCCTACCTAAATCGCAAGATTCCTAAAATTCACCCCCGGGCCCACATGCTCAGATTCCGAAAAATTTTAAAGGAAGTTGTTACCCATAACCTTAGGAACATAAATATATGATTTCTACTAAATTCCATAACAATTCGTGGTTAAATCTCATTTTCAGATAAACCCTAGGTTTTCATTTAAACCCATGATTTTTACTAATTTATATGTTATAATCTACCCATAAACTATGTATTTAACTCACATTGTGTAGAATTTACTCACCTCAAGATGCTAAGTCGAAATCCCCTCTTTGAGAGCTCCCCAATGGCCCAAATGTGTAAAGAATGGGAGAAAAATGCCTAACTCCCGTATTAAGTGAAGTGCACTGCCCCAGCGATTTTCGCACCTCCGGTCCCGCTTCTGCGGAGTTGGGCTGGGCCGGCTGGGGCCGCACCTGCGGACGGATACCCACTTCTGCGGAAGAAGAGCTGCATCTGTGGAACCTGGGATCCTCTCCTTGGGCCGCATCTGCGCGGCTTCAAACGCACCTGCGAGATCGCACCTGCGGCTGACAAACTGCAGGTGCGGTTATGACAGCGGTTGGAGATTCAGCCCTTGCTCAATTTTTCAACTTGGTCCGAGCCTCATCTGATTAACGCTCGGGGCCCCGGAGGCCCCACCCGAACATGCCAATAAGTTTGGAATCATAAAATGGACTCACTCAAACTCTCGGAACGCCCAAAACAACATTAAAACTAAGAATCACGCCCTAAAACTAATTGAATCAAACTTATGAACTTCAAGTTCTTCAATCCACTTCCAATGCGCCGAAACGTACTTATACTACTCGGAATGACACTAAATTTTACGTGCAAGTCTTAAATGACATTACGGAACTATCCCCGATCTCGGAATTCCGTTTGGACCTCGATATCGCAAAAACTCGCTCCAAACCCAATTTAAAGAACTTCTAAAACCTTCAAGAACCAACTTTCACTATTAGGCGCCAAAACGCTCCCGGGTCACCCAAAACCCGATCCGAGCATATGCCCAATTCCGAAATCATCATACTAACTTCTTGGAACCTTCAAATCCCGATTCCGAGGTCGTTTACTCAAAATGTTGACCGAAGTAAAACTTGGCCTTTTAAGCCAACCTTAAGGAACCAAGTGTTCCGATTTCAATCGAAACTCTTAAAAATCCCGAAACAACCATCCCCGCAAGTCATAAATCAGTAAAAGAAAGTACGTAAAGTCTTATTTAGGGGAACGGGGTTCTAGCAAGCAAAACGACCAGTCGGGTCGTTACATTCTCCACCTCTTAAACAAACGTTTGTCCTCGAACGGGTTTAGATTCATACCCGAGGTGCTGAATAAGTATGGGTATCTGCTCCGTATGTCCTTCTCGGACTCCCAGGTCGCCTCCTCGACTGTTGGCCGCTCGACTGTACTTTTACCACGAAAATGAAAGTATAATAGGGGGGTGAATTGTATATTTTTAAACTTAATGTCTTATTAGTTGACTAGTTTGTCAATTAGTCGACTAGATGTAATGACTTAACAGTTATAATAATAGAAAGTAAGATACAGAAAGTAAGTGCAGGAATTAAAGATACCGGAATTTTATACTGGTTCGGATTCAATGTGAATCCTAGTCCAATCCCCTTGGGTTGCAAGGGAGTTCTCTTTAGTAAATGCGTTTCTCCGATTACATTGGAAATGACTTGATAACTCAGTTTTCTATAACACTCATCTCTTTTGATACAATGCCTCACTAGTGTTGTACTCTCCTTTTTTCTCTGACTTGTTACACATTAGATCATAGAGAACTACAATGTTTGTTTGCAGTAGAACAAAGAGAGGGTTTTGGTTTGATCAAAGTATGTTTGTCTAAGGCTTGAAGCTGGGTATAAATACTTTGGTGAAGATCGATTGTTGACGAGGCTTGACAACCCAAGAGATTTGATCCTTGGAAAGAGATTGATTCTTTCCAAGAATAAGATAGCTAGCCGTTGCTCTTCCTTGATATCCTTCCTTCAACAGTTGTTTATGATGAATGTTTACTCCTTGATTGTTGGTCCTTCCGAAATTAGCCGCTCAGCAATTCTTCACAGAATCTTCGATCTTCCGGATGTGCTGGCCTTGATTAATGCCTTAAGTTTAGGTTCTTTCCATCGCAGCTGTCCGTAATCTTTGCTAACCGATTTGCTGATTGATTTCTTTCCTTAGGCATCCAGATTTGCTGATTGATTCGTAATCTTTGTTGATTGATTTCTTCCCTTAAGCATCAAGATTGACTTCAGGGATCTTGTAGTAGCTTCTTGATTCCTTGTTCTTGAGTAATTGATTTCTTGCACAGATATATTATTTGCATCATTAAAACTAGACCTAACAATCTCCCCCTTTTTGATGATGACAAAATAATATATAGGTGTAAACACCAATTGACTTCCCTCTGTTTTACTCCCTTTCAATGTATGCAATTGACTAGCCCATGGTACTCCCCCTTAATTCATGCAGTTGCTAGTCCATGGTTAGAGTCGACTCTTGCCATAAAAAGATGCTACTTTTGCCAACGGTCAACTATACCTATATAGATGCAACATATACTGTTCTCCCCCTTTTTGGCATCAGCAAAGAGGGAACAAGCCAAGAACTTAACAGAAGGGAACAAGCCAAGAACTAAACAGAATATATAGCATTAAGCAGTAGAGTTAAAGTCCAAAAAAATAGAAATTATCCAATGGCTGAGAAAACAGCCCAAAAACAGCACAGCAAAAAGATTATTGTCTTAAACAACCACATTAACAGCGCAGAAAATAAGTAAGGGTATTGCAGATGGCCTCCTTCAATTGTTCAAAGCTAGCATTGGCTGAGATGCTCACTCCATCCAACCTGTCATGAATTTCCCTGAAGGCTTTGACAGCATTCTCCCTAACTCTAAGAACAACAACCCTGATTTTGGACACATCAGACCCTGTTTCCTTGGAGATGGCATGAATGTCACCAACAGTAGGCTGAGTGGCTGTGAGAAGATATTTGATTTCAGAGAGTTGAGAGTCAATGGCACGAAGCTTGTCACCAAGATCAGGATCACCAGGACTGGGATGAGGAACATAGGGTGTAGGTTTGGGCTCTATAGGAGCATGCTTTGCTTCACTTTCGTGCTTCTTAACCTAGGAGCCCTTTACACTCACATATACCATACTAGCAAAGGCTCTAGAATTGTAAGACTTCGAAACAGTGATGAAGGGATAGTTGGACAGGGAATTTTGATGAGCTTCTAGAATGTGAATGATTGCCATGCCATAGGGTAGACTGGTGGGATCTTCAGCACTTTCAATCATGAAATTAATAACCCAGGAGGACAACTTGATTTTGAGTTTGGTCACAAGGCAGTATACTAAGAAAGTGTCTCTTTGAGAGAAGGTTGAAAAGGAACCAGTGCGGGAAGCAAAGTAGTTGCTACAATGTGGGCCAGAACTCGAGTTTCGAAACTAACATCACTGGGACCTAACTGGTTGGGAAGGGAGTCAGAGGGACACTGAGCAATACACTTTTTGGCTTGGTCAAAAGAAATTTCAAAGTCATCAGGACAGGTGTTTTTAAAAAGCATAGGAAAACCAGAACAACGACACTGAAAGAGCGAATCAAACAGGTCACAATCAAGAACAATGTGCTTACCTAACACTAAGGATTCCAACCTATCAGGCTTACTAGAAAGGAGATTGGCATAGAAGATTTTTACCAGGGGTTCATATACCTTAGACGAAGGAATAGAGAGAAACTTAACCCACCATTGATGAACAAAGAGGTTTTTGACCTTGCAATTTAGGGCTTCCATGTCGTCAAGGTTGACAACCCTTCCATGAGCAACGGGCTTGTCCTTCAGAGCATTAAAAAGATCCCTATTTGGAGAATCCCAGAAGTGTAGGTCAGATTCGAGAGAGCCAGAAAAATCAACTTTGGATTTCTTTGGGGTAGAGGAAAAAGGGGGTTCTTCCATGTGTTGTTTTCCTAGGGATTTTTCTCCTAAGAGTTGAGAGTGATCAGAAAAATCTCCCTGAGAAGAGGCGAAACCCTCAGAGTGGTCGGATCCTAGGTCTACTTGTTCTGGGGCCATAGATGGGGGTTTTGCTTTGGAGCGGGTGCTTTTTCTGGTAAAAGCAGAGGGATTTCTGGGATGTTTGGCCATTGAAGGGAAGTGGTTTGATCGGAGCTTTAGAGAGGGGATAAAGATGAAAGTGACCGAAAAGGGTTCTCCGCCTTAAGAAGAAAGCTTCTGACGGTTGAGTACAGAAAATAAAAAGATGTCAGTTGAAAGGACGCGATGATTGGCTTTCCAACATTGAACGACGAACTGATGTGAAAGAAGAGAAAAGAGAGGGAAAAACGGAGGCGTAATTAATGCATGAGTAATCATTACACTTGTACAGAATCAGTAGTACACATAGGTCCTAAAAGTTATTAATTAAGCAAGTAATACCAAGTAACTTTCTTAAAGCACAAAATCTCTCCTCTAGCAAAAATATCAGCTAATTGATCAGTAGTTCCAACAAAAGATATTTCTATGTCTCCCTTAAGAACATGATCTCTAATAAAGTGATGCTTGATATCTCTATGCTTTGCTCTCGAATGATGCACAGGATTTTTTGAAAGACAAATAGCACTTGAATTATCACAAAAAATTTGTATAGGTATAAACGACAGTTCATAGTCACCCAGTTGATGAGACATCCACAGTAGTTGTGCGCAGCATTGTCCAATGGCAATGTATTCAGCTTCAGTAGTAGATAATGCAACTTGCGCTTGTTTTTTTTACTATTCCAGGATATCAATGCCTTTCCAAGTAATTGACATGTACCGCTTGTGCTTTTTCTATCTTCCTTATCACCTGCAAGGTTAGCATATGAAAAACCTTCTAATTTAAAAGAGTTAGAGCGAGTATACCATAGTCCATGAGATACAGTCCCAATGAGATATCGAATGATTCTTTTTACTGCGGTCAGATGTGATTCCTTAGGAGCTGACTGAAACCTGGCACATTTACATACACTGAATATAATATCCGGTCGACTTGCTGTCAGATACAGTAGTGATCCAATCATTCCATGATATTTAGTTTTATCAACAGGGATTCCCTGTTCATCTCTGTCTAGATTTGTGGAAGGACTCATTGGTGTGCCAATGGATTTTGCATTGCTCATGCCAAATTTGAATCAGTTCTTTTGTGTATTTGGTCTGACATATAAAGGTTCCTTCTTCAGATTGTTGAATTTGTAGTCCAAGGAAGAATGTTAACTCTCCCATCGTGCTCATTTCGAATTCTCTTTGCATAAGATTTGAAAATTCCTTGCATATAAGAGGGTTAGCACTACCAAATATAATATCATCAACATAAATCTGAATAATGAGGTTACCTTCCAACGATCTTTTAATAAACAAGGTAATGTCTATTTTACCTCTTGTGAAGCCATGATCAACAAGAAAGGAACTAAGTCTATCAT
Source organism: Nicotiana attenuata (assembly GCF_001879085.1). Classification (NCBI taxonomy): domain Eukaryota; kingdom Viridiplantae; phylum Streptophyta; class Magnoliopsida; order Solanales; family Solanaceae; genus Nicotiana; species Nicotiana attenuata. The sequence goes on from NW_017673458.1 coordinate 19,074, forward strand.
ACCAAGCACGTGGGGCTTGCTTTAGCCCATACATCGCCTTAGTGAGCTTGTATACATGGTAGGGGAACTTTGAATCTACAAACCCAGGAGGTTGTTTTACATATACTTCTTCCTCAATAAATCCGTTCAAAAAGGCACTTTTGACATCCATTTGAAACAACCTAAATCCTTTAAAAGATACGTATGCTTGAAGAATTCGTATGGATTCCAACCGAGCTACTAGAGCGAATGTTTCATCATAGTCGACTCCTTCCTGTTGTGAGTACCCCTGAGCAACTAGTCTGGCTTTATTTCTTACGACCTTTCCATCCTCGTTCAATTTATTTCTAAAAACCCACTTTGTTCCGATTACAGAAATATTTTCAGGTTTGGGTATCAGATTCCACACTTGATTCTTACTGAACTGATCTAACTCTTTCTGCATAGTTTGAACCCAACTTGAATCTTTTAGCGCTTCCTCTATCTTCTTTGGCTCTACCTGAGAGATTAATGCAACATTTGCTTTCTTTTTGAGAGCTCCCCTGGTTTTCATTCCTTCATTTGGATCCCCTATAATGAATTTTTGAGGATATTCAGGCTCACTTCTTCATTCATTTGGATGCACTACATTAGCAGTTGACTTGATTGGTTGATTTGGTACACTGCTGCTGATTTCACCAGTTGACTCTATCATAGCAGATTTTATCAGTCGACTCTTGAGATTTGCTTGTCTCCTGAATTTCTTGAGCTCGATCTTCATCACCTGCGATAATTCCTTTCTCGACCAAGGGATTATTTTCATCGAATATAACATGTACTGATTCTTCCACGCATAATGTGCATTTAATATAGACTCTAAAAGATCTACTATTTAATAAGTAGCCCAGAAAAATACCTTTGTCACTTCTTGGATCGAATTTTCCAAGGTTATTCTTACTGTTATTGTGAATAAAACACTTGCTTCCAAAGGGATGAAAGTAACTGATATTAGGACGTTTACCATATGGAGTCTTTTTCAGAATAGGCCATATGAGGCATCGGTTAAGAATGTGACATGTTGTACTTACACCTTCTGCCTAGAAGTGATTTGGTAGTGAATGATCTAGTAACATGGTTCTTGCCATATCTTGGAGGGTTCTGTTTTTTCTTTCTACAATCCCATTTTGTTGTGGTGAACGTGGTGCAGAGAAATTATGAGTGTATCCCTGATCATTACAGAAATCTTCAAATGCTCTACTTTCAAATTCTCCTCCATGGTCACTCTGAATTGTTGAGATCAGATATCCCTTTTCTCTTTCAACCTTTTTGCAGAAAACTTCAAAATTTCTTAATGCTTCATCCTTATGAGATAAGAAAATTACCCAAGAGAAACGTGAGTAATCATCAACAATAATAAAGGCATACCTATTTCCTCCTATACTAGCAATTCTAGTAGGCCCAAATAAATCCATATAAAGTAATTGCAAGGGCTTGGAAGTAGATACTATATCTTTATTTTTGAAAGAGTTTCTGGTCTGCTTACCCATTTGACATGCATCACAGATATGAGTTCTAGAAAAATTCAGTTTGGGTAGGCCAACAACTAACTCATGTTTGGACAATTTTTCTATCAAATGCATGCTAGCATGGCCAAGTTTCCTATGCCACAACCATGGATCATCAGACATAGAAGTTAAGCAAATATGACCATCTATCTTTTCAAAACCGTCAAGGATATAACCATTTCCATACCTTTTTCCAGGAAGGACTATTTTACCTGATTCGTCTTCAATAGCACAGCCTCTTTTCTTAAAATTTACCTAATATCCTAAGTTACATAGTTGACTTATGCTCAAGAGGTTGTAGTTGAGGCCATCGACGAGATAAACTTCAGTGATGTCACAATTGTTATTGAAGGGAATTGTCCCAGTACCAATTATTTTACCTTTTGAGTCATCCCCAAACTTAACACTTCCTCCATCTTTGAACAGGTTTTTGTCGCCTGTCATATGACTGGAACACGCACTGTCTAGATACCATTTTCCTTTGCGGCTTATTCTGTGGTGTTCCTGTAAAACAAAGTGATTACTTTCTTTTAGGTACCCAAGCTTGCTTGGGTCCTGGAGGGTTAGTGTTACTAGATTCAGAACTATTTTTTGGTTTCCAAACCCATCCTGAAACGTTTGCTTTACGGAAATGACAAAAAGAATATTTATGCCCACTTTTGTTACTGTAGTGACACATAATTTCTGACCCACCTTTAGGTCTTTCATTAGTGTTAGTACTAGTCGACTTAGTTCTGGCTGGTCCTTTTCCAGTTGACTTGTAAGTCGTCTGGTTTGACCTAACAGAACTGTGACTGGTGGATTTGCGCATGCCATTGAGTTGCATTTTCAATTCCTCAAACTCTTCTTGAAGTACTTCTTTTTCGATTTCACATACTTCATGTTTGAGTTTCCAGTCTTTAACTTCTTTAGTTAGTCTCTTAAGCTCATTCATTATTTTTTGAGACTCTTTCAAAGTTAAATCAAGAATATCCTGCAATTCATTGCATCTTTCAAAGTTATAAGATCTTACCTCACTTGTTTCACCTCGTGCCATGAAACAGTTTTCATTTTCTTCATCTGAAGTGTCCTCATCTGTCCATCATCCTGAGGATTTGTTCATTTCGTTTTCCAGAATCATCATGAAGCAGAGATTTGCTATCTCTTTGTGGTCTGAACTGTCCTCATCACTCCAGCTTCCGAAGGATTTGTTCTTGTTAAAGCCTCTAGAGATCTTCCTTTTCAGTTCTGGGCACTCAGCTTGAATGTGCCCAAATCTTCCACACTCATAGCACTTCCATCATTCTTGTCTTGTTCGTTGTATTGCCTGGATCGTCTTGTAGAATTCTTCCTTTCTTTGTATTTCGGAATCTTCTCATTAATCCATCCATGTTTCTTGATAGCATAGCAATCTCTTCTTGTAGAGCTTCAGGATCATCATCAATTTCGTTTTTAGCTATTTCAGTTGAGGTCTTGAATGCAACTATTTTCCTTTTTCTTCTTGACCAGTCTTCTTGAGATGCATCTTTTCAAAAGCTATGAGTTCTCCTCGTAGTTCATCATAAGATAATTTGTTTAGATCCTGAGATTCCAGTGTGACTACTTTGGTCTGCCAAGTGGTTGGCAGGCTTCTGAGAATTTTTCTAACTTGATCACCACTGGTATAGGGCTTGCCAAATGCCTTTAGATCGCTAATTATTTTGCTAAACCTGGCAAACATCTCTTCAATAGATTCCCCTTCTTTCATTGAGAAGAGTTCTTAATCATGAACCAACATGTTAATATGTGTTTCCTTTACTTTGCTGGTTCCTTCATATGTGACCTCAAGCTTGTCCCACATTTCTTTGGTTGTGTCACAGCTCGAGATTTTCTCATATTCTTCACCACTTATAGTATTATGAAGTAGATTTCTCGCTTTATTGTTAACTTGTACCACTTCTATTTGCTCTTTTGTATATGAATCTATATCTGCAGGATCAGCAAGTAATGGAGTAGCAGCTGGTAAGGGATAATTCCCCTTTTTTATGACTCTCCAAACTTTGACGTCATAGGCCTTGGCAAAGATCTCCATCCGCACTTTCCAATGAGAGAAATGTTGTCCATTGAAGTATGGTGGTCTAACTTGTGAATTTCCTTCCTGAAAGAGAGCTACTATGATAACTTGATTTGCCATGATCTTTTCTCACAAGATGTTAAGCAAAAGTAGAATGTGAGCCTTGCTCTGATACCAATTGAAAGTACAAGAGGGGGGTGAATTGTATATTTTTAAACTTAATCTCTTATTAGTTGACTAGTTTGTCAATTAGTCGACTAGATGTAATGACTTAACAATTATAATAACAGAAAGTAAGATACAGAAAGTAAGTGCAGGAATTAAAGACACCGGAATTTTATACTGGTTCGGATTCAATGTGAATCCTAGTCCAGTCCCCTTGGGTTGCAAGGGAGTTCTCTTTAGTAAATGCGTTTCTCGGAGTACAATGGAAATGACTTGATAACTCAGTTCCTATAACACTCGTCTGTTTTGATACAATGCCTCACCAGTGTTGTACTCTCCTTTTTTCTCTGACTTGTTACACAACAAATCTTAGAGAACTACAATGTTTGTTTGCAGTAGAACAAAGAGAGGGTTTTGGTTCGATCAAAGTATGTTTGTTTAAGGCTTGAAGCTGGGTATAAATACTTTGGTGAAGATCGATTGTTGACGAGGCTTGACAACCTAAGAGATTTGATCCTTGGAAAGAGATTGATTCTTTCCAAGAATAAGATAGCTAGCCGTTGCTCTTCCTTGATATCATTCCTTCAACAGTTGTTTATGATGAAGGTTTACTCCTTGATTGTTGGTCCTTCCAAAATTAGTCGCTCAGCAATCCTTCACAGAATCTTCGATCTTCCGGATGTGCTGGCCTTGATTAATGCCTTAAGTTTAGGTTCTTTACATCGCAGTTGTCCGTAATCTTTGCTGACCGATTTGCTGATTGATTTCTTTCCTTAGGCATCCAGATTTGCTAATTGATTCGTAATCTTTGCAGATTGATTTCTTCCCTTAAGCATTAAGATTGACTTCAGCGATATTGTAGTAGCTTCTTGATTCCTTGTTCTTCAGTAATTGATTTCCTGCACAGATATATTATTTGCATCATTAAAACTAGATCTAACAGGAAATCCTCTTGGATCTCACCTGGCGATCCTGCCTAGCAACAATGGCAACTGGCTCCTCCTCATAACCCAATCTCTCATCTAGACGAATAGTGATTTTAATCTAACACATATGACAAGTTGGCGTGGTACCTCCGGAGCATAGACACGTGAAAAACCGGATGAACTCCTTATAAGCTGAGAGGTAAAGCAAGCTCATAAGCAACCTCCCCAGCTCGCCTCAAACACCTCAAATGGGCCTATAAACCTGGGGCTCAACTTGTCCTTCTTCTCGAACCTCATAATACCCTTCATCGGCGGGACTGTCAAGAGAACCTTCTCGCCGACCATAAATGATACATCCCGCGCATTCTGATCCGCGTAACTCTTTTGTCTGGACTGTGCTATGAAAAGTCTCTCTCGGATCAACTTTACCTTTTCCAAGGCAGCTTTCACCAAATCTGTACCATATAACTTAGCTTCGCCGAGCTCAAACCACCCGATGGGAGAACGACATCACTGACCATATAAAGCCTTAAATGGAGCCATCTCGATGCTGGACTGATAACAGTTATTGTAAGCAAACTCGGCCAAAGGCAAGAACTGATCCCACTGCCCTCCAAAGTCAATCACACATGCTCTGAGCATGTCCTCCAGAATCTGAACTATCCGCTCCGCCTGACCGTCGGTCTGTGGATAAAATGTTGTGCTAAGCTCTACGCGGGTCCCCCAACTCACTCTGTACGACTCTCCAGAAGTGTGAAGTGAACTGAGGGCCTCTATCTTATATGATGGAAACAGGCATACCGTGCAATAGAACTATTTCTCGAATATAAATCTGGGCCAACTTCTCTGAAGTATATGTAGTCACAACCGGAATGAAGTGTGCCGACTTGGTCAACCTGTCGACAATGACCCAGTGTAAACCTCACATGACACCCCATAAAGATAATGCCTCCAGATCTTAAGAGCATGAACAATCGCGGCTAACTCTAGATCGTGCACACGGTAATTCTTATCATGAATCTTCAGCTGACGTGAAGCATATGTAATAACTTGCACCTCCTGCATCAATACACAACCCAATCCAACGCGTGAAGCATCGCAATACACAGTATGCATCCCCGAACCAGAAGGCAACACTAGAACCAGTGATGTAGTCAAAACTGTCTTGAGCTTCTGAAAGCTCGCCTCACAATCATCGGACCAATAAAACAGAGCACCCTTTTGAGTCAATCTAGTCAAGGGTGCTGCTATGGATGAAAATCCATGCACGAACCGGTAATAATAACCTGCTAACCCCAGGAAGTTCCTGATCTTAGTCACCAAAGTGGGACGTTGCCAACTCTGAACTGCCTCAATCTTTTTGAGATCCACCTTAATACCCTCTCCCGATACAACATGTTTCAATAATGCCACAGACTCTAGCCAAAACTCGCAATCGAGGAACTTAGCATCTAACTTCTGTTCCCGCAATGTCTGAAGCACCACTCTCAAATGCTGCTCGTGCTCCCCCAGACTACGTGAGTTGATCAAAATGTCATTAATGAAGACAATGACGAACAAATCAATATAAGGCATGAACACCCTGTTAATCAAATTTATAAATGCCACCGGGGCATTAGTCAAGCGAAGGACATCACCAGGAACTTATAATGGCCATATCTAGTATGGAAAGCAGTTTTCGGGACATCTGAGTCCCGAATCTTTAGCTGATGATATCCTTATCTCAAGTCGATCTTAGAGAACACCCTAGCACCCTGAAACTAATCAAATAAATCATCAATGCGCGTCAACATGTACTTGTTCTTGATGGTAACCTTGTTCAACCGGCGGTAATCAATGCACATCCGCATAGTCCCATCCTTCTTCTTCACAAACAACACTGGTGCACCCCAAGGTGATACACTTGGTCTCACAAACCCCTTTGCTAACAATTCCTCAAACTGCTCCTTCAACTCTTTTAACTTTTTCGGAGCCATACGGTACGGTGGAATAGATATAGGCTGTGTGCCTGGAGCCAAATCAATACAGAAATCAATATCACGATCCAGTGGCATACCTGGAAGGTCAGAAGAGAACACATCAGTAATTTCCTAGACAATTGGCACTGAATCAATCGTCGGAGACTCTGCGGTGGTGTCCCAAACATAAGCTAGATAAGCCAAACAACCCTTTTCGACCATATGTCGAGCCTTTAGATAAGAGATAAATCGAATAGATGTATTAACGGAGGAACCCTTCCACTCCAACCTCGGCAACTCGAGCATCGCTAAAGTAACAGTCTTGGCATGGCAATCAAGGATGGCGTGATATGGGGATAACCAGTCCATGCCCAGGATGACCTCAAAGTCGGTCATATCAAAGAGCAGAAGGTCCGCTCTAGTCTCATAACCACATAATGTGACCACACAGGACCCATAGATCCGATCCATAACCACAGAATCACCCACAGGAGTGGACATAAACAGGATTACCCAAAGACTCACGAGGAATATCTAGGAAACGGGCAAACAGAAATGATACATATGAATAGGTGGACTCTGGATCAAATAAAACTGAAGCATCCCTACCATAGATAGAAATAATAACTGTGATCACGGCATTTGAGGCCAATGCATGTGGTCTTGCTGGAAAAGCATAGAATTTGGCTGGAGTGCTGGCTGTCCGGCCTCAGCCGGACTGAACAGTAGCTGGCTGACCTCCCCCTGCCTGGCCTCCACCTCTAGGCCTACCAGCCTGCCCTCCGCCTCTAGGTGGCCGGACAGCCGCTGCTGAAATCATGGGTTGCTGACCCTGCTGCACTGCCTTGCCCCGAAGCCTGGGGCAGAATCTCCTCATGTGGCCGAGATCTCTGAACTCGAAACAGCCCCTCGGTACGGCAATCTCCTACCCTGATGTCAGACCTTGATGACCTGTAGACCCACTGGAAGAAGCTGGAATAACAGGTGGGCGGTATGAACTCTCCGGCATAGCACTAAAATGGGAGTTGGAAGGACCCTGATGACTTGAGTACCCACTGGAAGAACCCTGGATGGCCGGTGGGCGGTAAGAGCTCTCTGGTATGGCGCTGAAATAGGGGCGCGCTGGAGTACCTCGAGGAGGAGGTGGTGTTGAATATGGGGGACTACTAAGCTGGCCCCTCCCAAACTGACCTCTGCCCCTAGCCGGGGAACCTCTAAACTCTCCAGAGAAACGGGCCCTCTTGTCCTGCTGCATCTGCTCCCTACCCCTCTGATGGTAGCCCTCAATCCTCCGAGCAATCTCCACTACCAGCTGATAAGAAGTCCCTATCTCAACCTCTCGAGCCATATTGGCCCTAATACCAGAGTGCAGCCCCGCAACAAACCTCCGCACTCTCTTTGCATCCATAGGAAGTATCATAAGTGCATGGAGAGACAACTCAGAAAACCTCGTCTCATAGTCGGTCACTGACATCTGATCCTGCTCATGGCGCCCAACACCGCTGTTAGGCAAGCCAATACTGATGAAATAGTGAGTTCCCATTTTTATTAAACAATTCCAACATCTAACTTTACTTAAATTTAAAGCAATTGATAAATAACAAATTTTTAAAGTAAGTAAAATGGAAACAACTAGAAGAAATCATGACTGTATAAATACAACCCAAAAATCAAGTCTACTAATATATGCGAAAATCTAGTGACACAAGTGTGTGGGCAACTAGCAGAATATACAAAAGATGATTATCCTACTGTCTGAAATAGAATAGACAGGCATAAACAAAAAAAAAAGAAACTCGGCATGCTGCTGAACGGCTTGTAGGAGGCAGCTCACCATGAAGTCTCAGTCCAAGATCAGGAATACGCGCCTGGCGGATAACTAGATGCACCTGCCTCAGATCCTGTACAATTAAGTACAGAAGCGTTGTATGAGCACATAAACAATATGTACCCAGTAAGTATCCAGTCTAACCTCGAAGAAGTAGCGATGAGGGGTCGACTTGACACCTACTAGGGCCAACAATAATATAATTAAAGTGTTGTGTTAGGCATATATATCATGAATAATACTAACAATTCAATAACAGGAAAATATAAGATATTCTTTCATAATTAAAATGTCAATTTCAGTCATATCATGCAACAACTTATATTTCAAAGCATTTAAGCAGTATAAATCAAGGAGAGTTCCAAATAATTAACATGCGCAATTATGCTGAGGTCGTACAGCCCTGTCCAACATAGTATTAAAATGTGCACTGCCGGAGGGTGGAATGGTGCAAACCATAGATTCATCCATTTACTACCGTGACGCTCGGCCCGATCCACAAATAACAATTTATTTTTAAGAAAGCACAAATTTCTCATTTACAGTCAGGTAATTCATACAAACCTCCAAGGAAGTGAATTTAACTTCATACAATCCTTTTATGAATTTATAACATGGTTTAAGCGATTAGTTTAGCAAGTAAGGACACAACATTCCAATTATAGCATGATACAGATCCTAAACTACCCGGACAATAGCATACTAGTAGCTACATAGGGACTTTCGTCACCTTGTAGATACGTAGTGTGAGCACGTGATTTTTGCCCTATATGAATTACTCCCATAATTTCAAACAAAATAATTTCTTTTCATTATTTTTAATTTTGTTGATTTCGTGGCATTTTTCTGTTAATTGTTTGCATTTGTTTGTGCTTGTTTATTTTTCGTTTTTAATTAAATAAAAATATAATACAAAAATACGTTGCATTTGCATTTAGGATTTAAGTCTACATTTAGGAATTAATTAGTAATTGAAAGTTCACAAAAATACAAAAATCACAAAAATATTTTACTTTTGTTGTTAATTTTAATTTTTGGAATTTCGGTAGTTTCCCCTTTAAATTTGGTTTTTAATTATTTGTGGTAATTGTTAGTTATAGTTAATTAATTCAATGAGGTAGGATAATTTGATTTAGGAATTAATTTAGGTTTTTATTTTTAGTTTTAATTTAAAGGAAATTAGAATAAAAAGAAAAAAAAAGAACTCAATTGAGTCTTATTTAGGAGCCCTGTATTGGGCCTGTTTTGTTAGCCCAGTCCCATTAAACCCAAGCCAGACATCTCCAAACCCGGCCTCGACCCAAGACCCACTCCAAAAACCGGCCTGCCCCGCCCATAAATAAAACGACGTCGTTTATCCAAGGACAAATCCCAGCCGTCGAGGATCATTAATCTAACGGCTGGGAACTCATGTGTCAATACTATATTAGTATCTGAACCACCTACCCCCTCCAACCCCGTCTCTCTCACACAAACCCTAATCCCTTCAGAGACCACCCCGTTCGCCGCCGGCCGGAAATCGCCTCCGCCGGCGGCTGGTCTCCAAATAACCCCAAAAAAATACACCCTGAACTCCCCGTATCCTCCTCTTTCCAAACCCCCAAACCCCATATCTCAAACCCCAACCAATCTCCTCGAATAACCCAAACCCTAGGCGCCGCCTCCGCCGCCCACGGCGGCGCCGCCACCAAACCACCTCAAAACAACATCCCATAGCCCCCGTCTCTCCCTCAGTCCAAACCCCTAACTATTTTCTTTCAAATCATTCCCCACTTTCTCGAATTTTAAATCTAAGAGTGGCAGAACCCTAGGGGTTACAATGGCTCGTATTCTTCTCAGTTTCTTGGGTCCAGTATTGGATTCGAGTTACGAAATAATGGTTTTCGTTTATTCTTACTGAAGAACAAACGTTTAACATTATTCCGAGGCTTGAATCGAAATCCAGTCTTTGTTCAAGCCTTGCATAGGTGAGTTTTCTTTTCCTTCTTTTGTCGTTTGAATTCTTTGTTTTAAAATTAGTTTCTTGTTAATCTGTTCATCCTTGCAGTGTTCTAGTTCTGTAATTTTATTTTCGATTAGTTTAGTTTGATAGTTCGATTAATATTTCTGCCTGTTCTTGGATTTTCTTTGCTTGCCAGTGTTTGATTTTTTTCTTCTCACAATGATTCTGTTTTAATTTTGTTCATTTCTTAGTTTTTGTTGGACTAATAATAATAGTTTTAAATCCGGAATTCAGTAGTTAATTTAGATTTAAGAGTTTTGTTACATTTGAATTTGGTTTTAGCTGAATGATTTTCAGAAGTGCTAGTTTGACCATGGTTAGTTTAGAAGGGCTAGGGTTAGTTGACATAGGGTAGTAATTTCAGAATGAATGAAAGGGTAGTATGGGTATTCCAAAATAGGGAATCTGATAGTAACTGAAAATGGAACTCCCTAGGACCTTCTAGATGGGGTTTTAATTTGAAATTCAAAAAATAGGTGTAGTAACTTGGGCAACAAGCCAAGATTCTAGGGACTAAATAGTTTAAAACTGAAAATAAAAGGGACTAAAGGGCAAAAATAGAACCTGCAGTGCTGCCCTAGTTGCTTGTCTATAAAGGCATCATTTCTTGCCTTAGAGGGCAAGGTTTTGAGAGTTAAAAAATCCAGAAGTAAAGGCTGCACAGTTTTATTTTTTAAAAGGGTTTTGAGAGCTAAAAAAAGAGGCACCTGAAGGATGAGAGAGCAAAAATCCTTGAAGGCTTAGACGGCTAAAGATATAAAAATTTCTACTGTTTTATTGAAAGAAAACTCTTAGAAACTTCTGTGATATCCTTTCTGTGTTGAATTTTGAGCAACTGAGGCTTAAAATGGTTTGAATCAGTTGATGTCTAAGTGTTTTGGTTCATTTCCGGTTCAAATTTCGATTGCTGGGTTTGGAGTCAATTAGTTTGGTTGATTGCTTCATTCTCTAGGTTTGAAACAGATTGGATCTAGGTTGTTTGCTGCTGCTTGTTGCTGCTTTTCTCATCTCGCTCTTATTCTGCTTTTTCCAGGTATTCATCTCACCTTCTAATGTGTGAAAAGGGGTGAATCTGAAGTTTGGTGTACTCAAGTCAGGATTTGTAATAATACAATCACGTGTTTGATGTTTCTGCATCTTAAAAGCATCTGATTCAATTTAATTTTCTTATGTCTCTTACCACTCTGTTTTTGGATATGGAATGATGTAGTAGTGTTGATTTTTTGTTCATTATGCTGATTATTAAATATGTGTGGAAGATCATAATAGATGCTGGTTAAGATCTGGAGGTTGCATGTGTTTGTAAGGTTAAATAGCCATCTCATTGTCGATTAATGTACAGAGAAACTCTTATATTTGTTGTTGTTAAAGAGAGCATGTTTTGATCTAAGTCATCATCATGATCAGTATAGAATCCATGTTAAAAGAGGAAGCATGATTTCATAGTTAGATGTTTCTGTAGGTTTCAATTTAAGTATGTGCATATGTGTCACGACCCCAATCCCAGTCGTGATGGCGCCCAACACTAATGCTAGGCAAGCCCGACCAATTTAAATACTCTCAACCCAGATACACAATCCGTTAACAAATAATACGATTAAAATAGAAAATATCAAGGTTCCAATCCGAAACTAATAAAATAGTATGAAAAAATAATAACGAATATCCCAACATTCCCCAATAGATCTGGAGTCACGAGTCTAGAGCCTCTAAATGTAACAGAGTAATATATTCATAGTAATAAAGAAAGTCTAGGATAGGAAAAGACAAATGCAATAAAGGGGAGAAGTCGGGTCCTGTGGACGTCAGGCAGCTACCTCAACAACTCCTAAACCGAAATCCAAGAAGACAGCAAACAGCTCCACTAAGTCTCCGGAGCACCTGAATCTGCACACATGGTGCAGGGAGTAAAGTGAGTACTTCCAACTCAGTGAGTAATAAACATATATAATGGCTGAAAGTAAAAAAATCCCGAAATATTACAATATAAAGCTATAATCAACGATTCAGCACGTTAAACGATAAAACAACAGCAAACAATGACAATTAAGGCCAACATATATAGAATGCATGAATGCAATGCAATGCACATGACCGTTGCGGCGCGCAGCCCGATCTATTTGGGTACCCGCGCTCACTGTGGGGGTTCAGACTCCGGAGGGGCTCCTATAGCCCAAGCGCAATATCATCGTAGCATTCGCTGCGGCGTGCAGCCCGATCCACACGCAGTCCAGATATATGTATGCATGCAAGCCACTCGGGCATAGTCAAATTGTTCATTTTTAGTTTCAATTATTAGGAATTATAGAGCTAAGTGTTTAAACCTTTATTTATTTACTAAACATTTCGAGGCAGTGTCTAACTCAGGACTGATATCATGAAATATGCCAAGCATCACAGAAGCAGTGATAAGGATCCCTGAGAAATGCACATGATAGGCACAAAGCCCCAAACATATTCATAAAATCCAAGTAGGATGATTACCAAATAATTTCTAGTCAAGAACACAGTACGAACATCAATCGGAACGGACTAGGTCACAATCCCCAGTCACAATCGACCTCGCACTCGTTATAGAGTACGTGTCTCGCCTCAATATAGCGTCACAATGTGATATACCGGGGTTTCAAACCCTCAGGTCATCATCTACATCTATTACTCACCTCAAGCCGGCCACAAGTCTAGCTCGCTATGCCTTTGCCTTTCGAATCAACCTCTTCGCACGCCGAATCTGATTAAAACCACAACGAATACGTTACAATAGGCTAAAGAAACATAACCCAATCGAAAAGACTCGAAAAACACTTAAATTCACGAAGTTGGCAAAACCCGAGCCCTGAGCCCACTTCTCGAAAAATTATGAAATTTACATCACCGGATTCCCCGTCTCGCCACGAGTCGTACACATACAAATTTTACCAAAATCGGAGCTCGTTTGACCCTCCAAATTCCATTTTTACATCACAGCTTTCCAAGCCCTAGCTTGACCCGTTTTTGATGAAATTCTACTGATTTCTGTAATTTTTACCATAAACTCGAGTAATTAGGCCAAGAGACTTACCTCCAATTGATTCTCAGTCAAAACCCTCGAAAATTCTCGCCCAAAGCTCTCCAAGTCGCTTAAAAATGGTGGAACTACCTCTTGTTCGCGGATGAAATATAATATTTTAAACCCTTCTGTCAACAGCGATTTTCGNAAATAAAATGATAATTGCGTGGCTCTCGTTTTAAATTAATCTTTGTTTTGATCCTTAGAATTTGAGGCGTGCCATTTAGCAAATTCCATGGCCCTCGCAAAGTGCAAACGCGTAGTTGCTTTAGGCGCGTGTTTAATAATATTACTTCCCTAAATTCGGGTGCACATTTATGTGACCCAAATCCAAATCTCAACGATGTTGAAATATGTCAAAAATCACGGGTGCATTTATGTGACGTGGTTCGAGACGTATTTTAATGACGTTGCAATTCTCTTAATAATAATAAAAGCGGTTAAAAGTTAAAATTTGCACATAGGTTCATAATTGTTTAAAATCAGATAATCTAAGCTGAATATGACAGTTAAGCGACCGTGCTAGAACCACGAAACTCGGGAATGCCTAACACCTTCTCCCGGGTTAACAAAATTCCTTACTCGGATTTCTGGTTCGCGGACTGTTAAACAGAGTCATTCTTTTCCTCGATTCGGGATTTTAAACCGGTGACTTGGGACACCATAAATGTCCCAAGTGGCGACTCTGAATCTTAATAACAAATCCCGTTTCGATTGTCACTTCAAGTTGAAAATAACTCCCTTTATTATACCTCTTCCGGGGGTATAGTAGGAAAAATGAGGTGTGACAGAGCTTAATCGAACTTTGAGTGTCTCAAATGATGTCTGGGCCCATTCTGTCCATTTGAAGGCTTCTTTACGAAATAGGTCAGTTAACGGGATAGCCAAAGCAATATAATTCTGAATAAAACGTCGGTAATATCCCACGAGGCCCAAAAAACTACGAACAACTTTAGTAGAATTAGTGGGAGGCCACTATTGAATGACTTGAATTTTGGAAGGGTCCACAGCAACCTATAGGGAGTGATAACATGATCCAAGTAATCGATTTGGTTCTGTCCAAATTGGCATTTAATGTGCTTCGCAACCAACTGGTGGTCCAACGACAATTTGAGGACCTTGGCAAGATGTTCTAAATGAGCAGGCCAACTGTGGCTATATACTAGTATATTGTCAAAGAAAACTAGGACGAATCATCGCAGGTATGGGCGAAATATTTCATTCGTTGTTGCCAGGAATATAGATTGTGCATTAGACAAGCCGGAAGGCATGACCAAAAATTCGTAATGCCCATCGTGAGTACAAAATGCAGTTTTGGCCACATCCGACGAATTTGATGGTATCCTGATAGCAAATTCAACTTGGAGAAAAACTTATCCCCATAGATCTCATCAAATAATTCATCAATGGATGGAATCGAAAATCAATCACGGATTGTGATTGCATTCAACGCCTTGTAATCGACACAAAATCACCGTGACACATCTTTCTTGCAGACCAACAAAATAGGAGAGGAAAAAGGACTTGTACTAGGTTGTATAATTCCATCCTTGAGCATGTATGTTACTAGTTGTTCCATGACCTGCTTCTGGAAATGTGGGTACCTGTAGGGCTTGACATTCACTGGGCCGGCTTGCGAAATCAAATGAATATAATGGTCGGTTGGACGAAGAGGTGGTAATCCAGATGGTTTTTGAAAAACATGTGCATATGAGTCTAAAAATAACTACAAATCCGGTGGTGGGGAAGGGGGCTGGTCCTCTATGGTATTAATTAAGAACAAGCAAAAGCATGAAGCCATCGCATCAGTGGTGGTGATGTGCCGAAGTGACTACAGTTGTACTGGCTGCTTGTGCACCGGAGTTTCTCCTACCCATTTCACATGTTGTCCCCTTGATCAAATTCAAAGATCCCATTAGCATAATCTGTCGAAATCGGGCCCAATGCTGCCAATCAAGATACTTCCAAGACAATATCAGCGCCATAAAACGGAAGGACATACAAGTCAAGATGAAGGTCGAGGCTGTTTATGGTCAGAGGGACTGCTTTCACCACCTCATCGCAACGGAGTCGTTGTCCACTCCCTACCATGACAGCAAAGGTTGGTACAGGGGTGATGTTCATGTTGAGAAAACTGGCAACACGAGTTTGCATAAAATTGTGGTCGCTGCCATTATCAACCAATACCTGAACTGGGGAGCCCTTAATATGTCCTTTAAAGCGAATAGTGGCAGAAGAATGACCACCAACTAATGCGTGGTAAGAAATGGTGGAATGGGGATGATCATCGATAGGATGACTATCCTCTATGACATAATCAGAGGGTGAGAATTGGTCTGGGATGGATTAACATATTGTAGTGTCATCTTCAAGAAGCAACAGTTGAGGAAATGATTTGCATTTATGGTTGGTCGTATACTTCTCGTCACAATGATATCACAATCCTTTCTCTCGGCGTTGTTGCAGTTCCATCGTTGAGAGACACTTAAAGGGAATTTTGGTCGGGAATGGAGAGTTCGAAGTTACTGGTGAAGAATATTTCAAATTGGGGCTAGGGTTAGGTAGTAGTGGTTGGGTTCGGGCAAAAGATGGTTTAATTGGGCCAGAGTGCAGCCCAAGTTTTTGTTCATACAAACGGGCCAACCTCATAGCTTCATCTAGTGTTTTGGGTTCCCAAGCCAAAACCTCAGATTCAATATGGAATTTTTACCTCCCATAGCAAAGGTTAACACCTTATTTATTTTAAATAAATACCATTTAAAAAAATTATATTCTATAGATACCTTTTAATGTTTATAGCAAAATATCTAATTTTGGTACCTTCTACCCCTAAGCCACTAAATATGATATTCAGTTACAATATTTTCTTTCTCTCTCTTATTTGATACATATCATTCTCTTCCCCCACAGAAAACTCGAGCTAGAGGTTATTAACGTTCTTGGTACCCGGTTTAACACCCCAAGAGAAAAAAGAATCGGAAGGCAAACGCGACCTTAACCAATCGGAGAGGGACTGTGGGTTAGGGAAGGGGTGGGTGGTAGGGTTACGGAGGTTGGTGAAAGAGGGGTTGGACATAGTGGGATTTCTGACGAATCGACGAGGGTTTAAAGGGAAAGAAATAAGTGGGGTGAATTTGCGAAAAATAGAAGTAGTGGGGTTAGAAGAAGAGAAGAAAACGAAGAGAGAAAAGGCAGTGAAGATGAAGTCAGGGAAGGAGTCAAGTCACATTCAGTTATGTGATTATTACATAATTATTGATTATTACATATTTTGTGAGTTTGACATTCTGATTTAGATATCTCCTCCGTCAACTCACATTCAGTTCTTTGTCCGTTTATTTTCCGGCGTCAACAAAACCCTAGTCCTTCACGCCCATTCCACCGACACAGTTTTATCAGTTCATAGAAAAATCTTCCCTTTGGCATTTTCATGTATTTCAATGTATTTTCAATGTATCACGCTGTATTTTTCATGTATTTCATTGTCTTTCTTTTTCATTGTAATTCAATGTATCTCGCTGTATTCGATGTATTTCATTGTATTCACCTTCTTTTTTTCATTGTATTTCAATGTATCCCGCTGTATTCTATGTATTTCATTGTATTCACTGTCTCGCTATATGCCATGAATGTATTCATATGTTTTTTTAATTAATATAATTTATGTATTAAGATGTATTACATAATTTCTCTGAAAATTGCTATGTTTTTGGGGTATTTTTCGGTTGAGAATCTTTTTTATAACTGAAAATACAAAATTTGTGTGTTATAATTGAGTTTGTTGAGTTATATTAGGAGTCTATTATGTTAACTGATTCACTTTCCGTTTAAAAACAGTGTGAATAAAGTCGAATACAATAATCTGTCCAGCTGTAATCCCATGTTTCATGCCATGAATACAGTCGAATACACTCGAATACAACAACCGATTAGGTGGACTTCCTTGATTCACGCCTATTTCTGTTATTGTATTCATGAATACAGTAGCTTAAATACATCTAATACATCTTATAACAACAAAAAACGTATCTACAATCCGTAATATAGCAAATGATATCTATAGATAGCTAATTACCACTAAATGATAGTACTTTATGAAAATTTCTCTCTTCTATGCAAAGTGTGGCCAATCAACCAACTGATGATTCCGAAAAAGCCAACGATACCAATCTAATGCCGCTCCCTCTAAGTAGAGGGGAGAAACAGTCAACTGATGGATAGGAGAGATGGAATAAAAGGCAAATTAGCGTTCCACAAAGATTCATGCCTATGGGTTATCACCATGAAAACGAGCAAGGTCTATAGATGCCGGTTTGTGACGTAGAGTCACCGGGCTTCCGGCAGCAGAATTTTGGCCCAGAATCACCTCTCCAGCACGAGCCCGTGAGGGTTCCGCATCGGAACTGGAGGCGCAAGCTGCAATAGAATCCACCTGAGTTAAAATTTCTTGCATGACTTTGCTTTGACCGTCAAATGCCGAGCTAAGGTCGGAAACTTTCTAAAAAAGTCCCGCCTGTGAGTCCTCTAATTGCTTGAGTCGAGCGTCCATCATAGTAGACAACAATGAAAGCACCAATATTGTGATTACTAGATTAACCACACAAAACAAGGGAATGCAACTTGATTGTATTGATAAAACAGTAGCAAAATTACAAAGGGAATAGCAAAACCAAAATTCAGAAGGATGCTAGAAATGGAGGTGAGAGGATACAGAAAGAAAGTGGGATGAGAAGAAACAGAATTCTGCAATAGACGACGACCTAATCCTACTGCTGCTCTCAGTACTAGATATAACCACCCCTATTCTCATACTGTCAGTCTTCAAGCAACACCTGTCCTCCTTAGCCTGATTTCCAAATGTAATCTAAGAACCTCTTGTTGGGTTGTTTCTGCCTTAAACTCTTTCTTGGTCCATTCAGCCCATCAGATACAGTGCTTGGGCCAATTTCCTTGCTTAGCCCACCTGCATAATTGTTCTTTTCAACTTGCTCAGGCCCATCCACAACAACTTGCGAAGAAAGAACGGGGGATTTGCATCTATACCCGCTTTTTGGGTCACGTTTTAACTTGTGCCCGCTTTGCAAAAAAAATTGCAAGCATACCCACTTTTTCGCGTAACTTCAGCATACGGGGCTGAAGTAGCAAAGGTAGTCACGCAAAAACTTCAGCATTCTAGTAGACGGGACTGAAGTAGCAAGTGTGCTGAACCAAGTGTGCTGAAGTTTTTGTTTGTAATTGCTGAACTTAAGCATAGTAGCTGAAGTTTTGTTCTCTATTTGCTGAAGTTTTTGTTTGTAATTGCTGAAGTTTTTATTTTTGTAATTGGCGAACTTCAGCTCTAGAGCTGAAGTTTTTGTTTTGTAACTGGCGAACATCAGCTCTAGAGCTGAAGTTTTTGTTTTTGTAACTGGCGAACTTCAGCTTTTTGTTTTGTAACTGGCGAACTTCAGCTCTAGAGCTGAAGTTTTTGTTTTGTAACTAGTTTTTGTTTTGTAACTGGAGAACTTCAGCTCTAGAGCTGAAGTTTTTGTTTGTAACTGGCGAACTTCGGCTCTAGAGCTCTAGGGGGCATGTTGTACCCACACGAAGTAACTTAAAAGCAACATTAACAGGAACCAAGAAACATCAACACATTGCCAATCCAATCAACAACTGAAATCTCCAATTTCCGCCATACCCAATTCACCAAACAACAATATAAAATTAATAATTAATTTCTCTTATCCCATTTTCACATCAAAATTGTGCATAAGATTCAAGTTGCAAAACCAAGATAGAACATTTACAGCTGAGGGTGTCGGCGAAAAGGAAAAAATGATTGAAAATTTATAGGACTCACCGGAGAAATAAGAAGAAGCAGATAGGGATGAACCTTTCTTCTGGAAAAAGAAAAGATAAAACTTTGAGGAGGAGGAGAAAGGGGGCTGAAGTTATTTAAAAAGTGGGTACAAGTTAAAACTTTTTTAAAAAATGGATATAGGTTAAATTGGGGCGACCAAATAGGGCGCCCCGTGCAATTTTTACAGAAAGAACATAGTAGAATTAGAAGTATTTTATTCCTTTCATTTACATGACACTTGGTCTTTCTTTTTAAAATTTGTTTAGAAAAACTTTTAAAACAATATACTTACATATTGATGACCACAATATATTCTATAGTAGTATCTTTTAATATGTTATGCATGTTTAGGTTTATATGTAAGGGCCGAACTAGGTGGTAGCAAGGAGTTCGATTAAATAAATTACCTTTATCGATTTCCTATATATTATACATATACTGCACAACTAAAGTAAAAATGATTTTTCTTGTTATATATGAGATACTCAATAAATCCCTTAATATAAGAAAGGTTTCTATCTTTGTGGTAATTAAGGAGAGTTTGGAAAGTGTTGAGCTCAAAAGTTTAAATTCAGATATGAGCATATGACTAGTATCAGAACACTCTTTCACTATGACACTATGTATGCATTTTTGAAAATTTTACTTGTACTTAAAATAACTCATTAAGTACAAGAGCTAGATATTATAATGTACATAAAGCTTTGACATTTTTTTCATCCAAAAAGAGATGAAAAGGAAATTAAGTCAAGGACCGCACTGTTATATTTGGTACGATAGTTTTTGTTTTCTTCATAAATAATAATGTATGCATAAATTATGTGTGAATTTATGTACTATTTTATCGGGATAAAATGTGAAATAAGAATATGAGAATTAATTGATGCATAACTTATCCCTAAAACCAATCGATCCACAGTGTTTAGGTCTTTGTCATTATATATAGACTTTTAATAAATTAGAAAGAAAGTATCTTGCTTCCTTTACAAAATCACCTATCTTACTCTCCCCACACGCAAAACAGAGAACTTCACTGCTTTTGAAGCTGGTTTTGCCCTAAATGCATGCAAAGGAGATTAGTCAAATTTCAGTCGTCAATAGTGTATATATGTAAAAGTAAAAGTTGTCATTTTTCCCTTAGAAAACTAGTTTCCTTAGTCTAAATCCACCATAAATATAATGGCGTTTGAACTTTTACAACTTTTTTGGATGGTTGTGATGTATCATTTCATAATGTATCGTATAGTATTGTATTGTACACTATTATTTTGATGTATACAATGTTTGGATAGATTATATTGTTTGTCGTCGTTTCATGATGTCATGCACCAACAATATGAAAAACAAACTTGCAATATCACAAATAAAAAATAAGACACGAGGTAGAATTATTATAAAATATGTAGGGTAATTGATAAAATGAAATTATTTAAGTATAAAGAAGGTCAAGTTGAGGGAAAAAATAAGGTAACGAGGCGACCACCACCAAATCGTTCGTTTCATAAAGTGACACTTTTCGTTGTTCCGTAACAATACATTTAACAATGCGATATAATATAATTTAAGTAACAATCAAAACAAACATTACATTTAACGTAACAATACCATAAAATACAACTGATAACAACCATCCAAACAAGCTGTAACTTCTACCAACTGGTACATGGGGATTAGAGTCATTATATTATTGGATAGAGATAATACCACAGCATTAACTACGGTCTAAACACAATACTGTAGTATTTATTCTTAAATAATTGACTAGTTGTAAGTCTTCCCCTATGTATTCGCATTCGCATGTGACCATTTTTCGTAACATGAGCTTCCCTCATTTGCTTCCAAATCTCAGATCTCTAATCTTTTACATAATTGTACATACTATATATTTTATTTAGCAACTCTTTCCCTGTCCTTTTTACTATATAATATATATATATATATATATATATATATATTATACCATCCTAGAACCTTCACTTCACAGTTCATAGGCAGTGGCATTTTTGTATAGTCACTTAATAGGTGATACTGATACTGATACCAATAGATGTCAGCCCACAATAGCAGCCTGGCATTGACAGTAAGTTCCCAACATTTATTAGAATACATTGCAAATAGTCCTAACTTGCTTCTTTCCCATTCTTATCAATATATTACTAGTGAAGGAGAGCCTTGGCGTAACTGGTAAAGTTGTTGCCATGTGATCAGGAGGTCACGGGTTCGAGCTGTGGAAACAGCCTCTTGCAGAAATGCAGGATAAGGCTGCATACAATAGATCATTATGGCCCGGCCCTTCCTCGTACCCTGAGCCTTGACGTAACCGGTAAAGTTGTTGCCATGTGACCAGGAGGTTACGGGTTCGAGCCGTGAAAACAGCCTCTTGCAGAAATGCAGGGTAAGGCTGCGTACAATAGACCATTGTGGTCCAGCCCTTCCTCGGACCCTGCGCATAGCGGTAGCTTAGTGCACCGGATTGCTTTTTTTTTTTATCAATATATTACTGGTCAACTAGTAGTCCGTCTTTTTGTATTCACCTTTGCCATGCTTGCAACATGACTTGGCAGCACATAATAAAAGTGTAGTTCTATTATATATGTTCAATGCTTTTCATAGTTTCATCTTGTGTACTTGTAGCTGATAATATGTGCTGCTATTGCCAGAATATTGCAATATTCAATGCCTGTGTAGGATGTTACTAGTTGAGATCAATCCCATTCAAGAACAATGGGGTGTGCAGTTTCTGTCTACGCGGTTGGAAAAAAGAAGAAGAAGAACATCATTTCTGAAGTCAGCATTTTCGTCCCTTCAATGCGCGTTCCTGTTCAATGTGATATCCAGAGGACACTCAAGGGTGTGATTCCTAAGGATCTTGCTGATAGACTAACTTCTATAAGGAATCAGATTGTGTTGATCGCGCAAGATACAGGTATGCACTAATAATGGAAACTCTGCTTATACTTGAATATCGCTCGTTCACTATCTTTTGATTAATTTCATTGTATATGTTCGCTAGATGTTTCTGCTATCGACGAATTACAACAAGCTCTCGAGGAGTATTTGTCTCTTCTTGTTGGCCTCACAAGAAAAGGTATGCACCCTTTTCAGATTTGTGCACTTTATGGTTTGGCCGAGGGTCTATCAAAAACAGTCTCTCTACTTTCTAGGTAGGGGTAACGTCTGTGTACAGCCGCAAACGCTACCCTTCCCAGATCCCACCTGTGGGATTATACTGGTTTTTTGTTGTTGTTGATGTTGTATAGTTTGCTACTCATAAAATTTTGGTGCTAATCGATGATCATGTCATTTAACAGAATTCGGGCTTCAAGACTTGATTGGATTTAAGTGGAGAAACTTAGAAGATGGACAAGAGGTTCAATCTTTTTATCAATTCTTGAATTTCTGTATCTGTTGAGTGGTTATCACTTGTTGACAAACTTTATGATCTTTTATTAGCAGGAAATCTCTGTAGCAAACTCCTGGTTTGAGTTACTGTCTGTCCTCCACATGATGGCAATGTTAACATTAGTAGAGGCAAATATGAAGTTGATACCAAAAGACAGTGCTATGACTGAACGTGTTGTATCCGGAGGTATTGTAGTTACTAATGTTAATCTTAACCTTAAAATGTGATCAGCGATGATCAACAGCGTTTCCTTTTCAGATTGCATGAGGGATGCTGTTGATTTGCTGCTAAAAACAGCAGGTTATTTGGATTTCTGTGTTCAAGATGTTCTTGTCCACCTGCCACCTGATGTTAAGTATGTAACTATATGTTCAGCTTTTCTGTCTTATTTTTACAGATATATCTGTTATTTGTCATATTTATTAGGTTATCCTAACTTGACCAGGAACAGATTGCCTAAAGATCTGCATCAGAGTATTCTTGAAGCCACCTCAAACCAAGCACTAGCCCAGGTATATGTTACTCGACGATTTATTGGAATACAAGTTTTGTTTCCTTATACTGGACTCTTAGTTAACTCTGTTTTGGTAGAATTCCATTCAATTAACTTGGACAGATGCCAATAAACAAAAACTAAGC
Organism: Nicotiana attenuata; assembly: GCF_001879085.1. Lineage (NCBI taxonomy): Eukaryota > Viridiplantae > Streptophyta > Magnoliopsida > Solanales > Solanaceae > Nicotiana > Nicotiana attenuata. The sequence continues at coordinate 42,438 of NW_017673458.1, forward strand.
TGCTTCATCATAGGTTGTAGCATTGCAGATCAGTAGATAATAAATACAATGAAACTGACAGCTGAAAGTAATAAGCTATTGAAATTTATAGAAAATCCATTAACTGATTCCTGATACTGCTTGAGTGATATCTCAGGGAACTGAAATTCAATTAGGTTTGGCTCTTGAAAGTCAGAATGCAACTTTATCAGTGAAGAGGAGGCTGGCATGTGAAGCAGTAAGCTACTATGGACAGGTACTTTAAACTGTGTTTTCTCTTTATTAATGCTGGTTCATTTGCCATCCCCCCCCCCCCCCCCCTTCCAATTACTCGAAGTCAACTTGACAATTCCTGCTTGTTCATTATATCACCTCCTGATTCCTGAACACCACTACCACCACAAACAACAACCCAGTATAATCCCATGGTTGGGGTCTGGAGAGGGTAGTGTGTACGCAGAGGGTAAAGAGGTTGTTTCCGAAAGACTGATTCCTGAACACCAAGAGTGGCAAATTTGAAACACCAGGATTGAGGCTTATATATATAGTGGAAGTCAGAGGATTGAAGTTGTTCTCTCGATATTTTGTACTCTCTTTTTATATAGTGGGTTTTTCTATCTCTGCCGTGGACGTAGGTCAAATTGACCGAACCACGTTAAATATTTTATGTCACTTTTGGTATATTTCTCTTTTGTTGTCTGATGTATCGTTATTCAAAGTTTGCTTTACTATCTTCCGTAACAGTTTCGACTGTTCACCAGGGGCGGAGCCAGCAATCTAGCTACTGGTTCGGCGAACCCGGTAGTTTTTATTCAAACCCTATATTTGTCTTAAAAAATCCATTAATTAGTTATAAACCAATAATTTAGAACCCAGTAACTTAAAAAGCTTAGAAAACCGAATCCATAAACTTGAAATTCTAGTTCCGCCTCTATTGTTCACTCCATCAATTACACATCACCAATGTTAATCTTGGAGTTTTTCTTTCCTTTTTTCTCTTTCAGGCTCTTTGCTGCTTGTCTGGAAATAATAATTTCAATGGAACAGCGAAAAAGCATATATTGTTCATCAAATGGAAGTATCTTGAAGCAAAGGTATTTTTTTTTTGGTTCCAAAATTGTTACTTTTTTCATGTTCTTTCATTTTTTCTTGCTCATATATGTTAATGGCATAGTCAGGCTGCAGCTTACTACTACCATGGTATAATCGTCGACAAGGGCACAGAACCTTCGTCCCATGCTAGTGCACTGTGTTGTTTCCTCGCAGCAGAAGAACTACTTACAGAAAGCAAAAAGGCCGCCTTAAGTTTTTGCCTTGCAGAACCTGTGACAAGGTTTGTACCGTCAAACTTCTCTATAACACCGTCGTTTGTTTCAAATATTTGTGGTTGTTATAACGAAATGATATTATAGAGAACATATATTATAACATAGCATGGATGTTGGTTCCAAAAGAAACTTGACTTTTATAGTAAATGGTTATTATATAGCGATGATGTCTGTATCTCTCATCTTTTTACATTGCAAACTAAGAACATTCCTACTTTGTTATGAAGTTACAAACCATCATACTAACTTTCCTTGTTGTCTTACTTATGTTTGTCTATTTTGCAATAGAACTCCTCCACCATGGGGTGTTATGAAACATTTAAACAAAAAAGTTCCCGAAACAGCTACCAGAAAGTCTCAGATGTATGGTTACCTGTTGGATCAAGAAAAGTAAGGCTTGCATCTTACACATTGATGAAATTTTGTTCTTATGCCTGAAAATTTAAACACTTACATTTATATATGATGATTTTGTAAGCAGAGGTCAAGCATTGCCCGAACTTCCTGAATTTCAGTTGTCGCTCAAACCTGACGAATATATATTGCCAGAAACAGATTCAACATGGGATAGTGAAATACCTGGACAAAGCCTCAAAGAACATCTCAAAGATTGTGAAGATGGGGTGGAAACTGAATAACACAGTGGACATTTTGAAATATTTGTACATTTTAACTATACAAGTGTATTCGTCCAACATAGGAGTGTTTGTCTAAACTACTTTTTATCTCTCTTTTAACATTTTATTTTATTAATATAAAGAGATTCTTTAGGTTGCATCTGATTGCCACTGCTTCCCAGAAAGTAACAATGGGGAAAAGATTGACATTTATTCAAAAGATGTCCAATGAAGCAATCACAGCCACAACTACTAAATTCAACTCTGCTTTTTAATTAGTGGAGCTTCGTTTTAGGTCAATCCAAGCACTAAACAAGGATATCCAATAAATTAAGGTTCCAATTTTTGTTACTGTTGCAAATTGCTACTGTGCTTTTTTCTTTCTTTCTTTCTTTTTTGCACTAAACTGTGCTATTTTAGGCTGACGGAGCACCTTATATTGAGAGAACTTGCCAAGCTCTTTCTAATAAACTAAAGGGAAAATTTCACATAAGAACAACTGAGCTTCCTATTTTTCAATTTTATAACCCATATTTCAATTTACAACCAACTAGTCCAAAAATATAGGCTAAGATTCAACATTCAACTCCAATAGGTTCTCAAAATTACTATTTAATTTTTAAAAAAGATTGCTCAAGCTTTTAAGTTAATTTTCGAATCAGTAACTGTGACTCAAATATTAGTTCAACAAACCAAATCCATTTGGGTGGTGAAAATTAGATTTTTACAAGCTTAAATATGTGGGTTTAAATTTTGAATTTGATTTTGTGAGAAATTTGGAGTGGGTATTATTTAGACTTGTTAGAAATTGTATAAGGAGGTTGTATATAAAATTTGAAGTCATTTAATGGAGATTTGGACTGGTTTTGAACAAGAATTACAACTGAAAATCGTGGAAGAAGTTCGTCTACAGACGCTTGTATAAAGGTGTATAAAAGTGTATAATAGTGTATAGGTTGTGTTTATACACTCATATACACTATTATACAAGATTATACATAATTATACAAAAAACTGACGCCGTCTTCTTCCTTGCGTCTTTTTTGAAATTTAACTCAAATCTTGCTTAAATCTACTCAAAATCACTTCAAATTTAAACTTTGAACACCTTTTGATATTTTCAATGAATTGGAACAACACCCAATCCAAATAACTAACAAACTAAAAAAATTCTATTTTTGAAAGCAAAGCTTTGAATGACCTTCAATGGTGGACTTTTACGTACTCTTCGATTTTTTTACATTGCAACCAGATGATATAGAGAAAGAAGCAGTAATGGCGAACGTCAACTTGAATCATATGTAGAAGATGTGAGAAGAAAAGAGAGTGAAAGCAATGGTTGTGAGAACAAAGATTTAACTCCATAACTTTTAGAAGCAATGGTTGTAAGAACACAAATTTTAAATTTGCAAGAGTTAGTGTTTTCAAAATATGTACAATATGGGCTAGGTAGGGTAAAACTAAAAACATGGGCCATTTTTTGTTATGGTGAGAAGTCATGTGTATTTTCTTGTAATTCTTTCATAAACACTAAAGCTTACTAGAAATTACTTAACATATTACGTTATCTGCAGTTTAATTTAATATGTCATAGCAAGTAATATGTCGCATTAGTGTACAAAAGTTAAACTCATAAGCTAATTACCTCTAATTAGATCGTCATGCACTAACAAATAATAATATTCTACTATTAGGACTTAAAAGAACTTCCTTGTTACTTTGTTATCTATATATATATATAAAAGAGGGGGAAAATGCTGACATGGCACATCTCTATGGCCAAGAAGCCTATTTATCTTTTTCCTCCTTTTTTTTGGCTTTTTCCTTACATTTTTTCTATTTTTCACTTTCTTTTTCTCTCCCGGAAGTTTAGAGTCATCACATCACATTACATAAATAAATGTAGTATTAAAATGGTTTTCTTTACCTATTTTTTGATTCATGTCCTATCTTGAATAATTCAAAAGTAACCTCCTTAACCAAAAGTTGTAACTGCTAAACATAAAAAGACGTAACTGCCCATTTATAGTGCATTCATCATTTTAACTTTCAATGTTATCTCTAATTTTTAATTACTTTTTCGTCTATTTTTTGGCTTTCTTTACCTATATTAAATAATCCAAAAGTCACCTCCTTAAAAAAAAAAAAAAAAAAAAGATGGAACTCCTCAAAAAGAAAAATGTAACTGCCTATAGTAGTAATCACGTTAACTTTCACTGTTATCTCTAATGTTAATGTTAATTACTTTTCGTCTTCCTTGCGTTAACATCTTTCTAAATATATTTGGTCCTTATTGAACAATGCAAGTGTTGCTCCCAAACGCACACGCAATTATACGTGGTCGACAAGTAATATAATGATAAGTTGAGTGTCGAACCCACAGAGACTTGTATAAACTACTCACTAAATCACTAAACTTGCTATTCAATCTAGCTAAAAGCAAAATCCAATAATATGATTATACTATGCTACGATTCTAAGTACTAACTAAATTATCAAGTAACGAGTTGATTGTTGTGTAATCAGTACTGACAAGTATTCCAGGGTTGTGATCGATTCACCATTCGTATTGTGTTCTAATTAACTCTCTCTTTCATATAATTCACTCATGGTTGCTAATTAATCGATAGATGCTCTCATATCCTTCTCCCGAAGTACTACTCACCTATTCTCAATAGATTAACGCCTATATTCCTATGAAATCAATCTATTAAGAACGCATTAAGATCACGATATTTAATTAAGCACGGTGACTAGGTATATTCCTATCCTAACCACAAATCCGCTCCCCCTAAGGGTTAAGATCATGCTCTCTTCAATTCTTCTCTAATCTAAACATGGTTTCCCAAGCATAGCATAGATAGTAAATAGAACCTAACTGTTGGCCAGACAATTAAGCAATTAAACACAAAATTGAAGAAACAACCATATGGTGGTGAATTATAATCAAGGTTAAGCTAATATCAAACAACAATATTCATGGCTAAATCACAACCCCAGAACAATGGGTGTTTAGCCACTCATACTCAGTTCATCACAATCAGGTTTAATTTCATCACAATTAGCAAAAACAAAGAGAAGAAAAGAAGAATTTGATGGTTAATTCTCCTCCCTGCCTCTTGCCTCTCTATTTCCCCTTCTAGACTATGAAAACCTTGATAAATAATCCTTGGGCGAGCTTGACTTTATATAGGTTAAGTGGGGTTTCCTCCAGATTTTCAATTATACCCCTGGCAAACAATTTTCGGAATTCGGACTAGCGCGGTCGCGCATCTGGGCGCGCATGTGACCGCGCTAATAAGCCAACCTTCTGTTTTGGACGCGCTACAATATGCGCGGGCGCGCACCTGGGCGTGCATGCCCAGCACTTTACTTCCTTGATTTTTCTCCTCGTCTTCGTGCGTCCTTAGCTCCGAGGGGTCGTTTTTGCTCTAAAGTAGTTCCAATCACCTCTTTAAGGCATCACATAGGCTCCTCATCCTGCAATGTATACAATTCACAATTAGAGCCCAATTTTAATCAATTAACGATATTATGTGATGATAGGCTATAATTGCATATTTTAGTCGCTTATTACTCTCGAATTTACTGTACTTTAATTGAGTTTGCGCTTTAATCGCTAGTGTTTTGCACTAATTGTGTGTTTTATGCCTTGTAGGTGTGATTCCGAGCTATATAGATGTTATGGAATGAATTTAAGTGATTTGAAGCTTTGAAGTCTGAGTAAAAGCTCAAGGAATTAAGCCGGGATCGTGTTCGGAGGTCAAATTTGATAATTAAGTACGAACGAAGACTTGAGGAGGCATATTGCACACTGTCTAGTAAAATAGATATAACTTTTTGCTCAGAACTCCATTTGGGCTCCACAATATATGGTTGGAATGCTAACTCAAAGAGCTACAACTTTCATGTTTTATGTTTTTCCAAATTCCAAACGGAACAGGGTGAAAAATCTCAGTTTTGACGCGACCGCGGTAGAAGATGGTCGCGGACAACTGAAGAATCAGAGGGCATGTTTGGCCGCGGTTCCACCGCGACCGCGGCAAAACCGCGGCAGGAAGCGAAAATTTCAGGGACTAAAGTGCAAAACATGGGATTTTAAGTCCTAAACCCTATATTAAACAAAGGAGGCCGGCCAAGAACAAGAGGAGGGCATATTTTGGACACAAATTAGACCTAAGGAGGCGGAGAGACACTACTTTAGGGTTAGACAACACCCTTGGAGGCAAGAACACATTGGGAGCAAGGCGGAGAATTCTTCTACGAGTTTTTCCTTCCTCTTCCTATTTTTCATTGTTGGTTATGACTTTTAGTATTGTAGTTTTACATACTATTATGAATAGCTAATTTGTTATCTAGAGTTTTGATAGAACCTTTTGTAGGATAAATTCTTGTTATGTTTTATATAATTGAGCCATAGCTTTTCTCTATTTGTTCAACTCGTTTAATATTCTGGTTGATTGAAGAGCTCTCAATTGCTGTGCCTATTAGTATGCATAAACTCGGGGAGAGTAGTGCTATATTTAGGGTTAATTGTTTAAAACAAACACCCAATTTCCCCGAAAAGTTAATATTGAAGAGGGATCAATAAACTCGAGGGTTTAAAGGCGGGATTAGGGATAACGAAGCCTTGGGTGCGATCTGAAGTGAGCTGTATTAAAAGCCAGCTAGCGTAGCTCGGAGAGTGCGTCTAGTAAATTATCATAATTACTCGGGAGAGATTTACGGTAATATGAGTGCTCATGATCGGTAGAGAATACTTAGGCGAAATTATAGAAGACATAGCGGGAATGATTCCGACAATTGGGTAATCATAACTCTAGACCCCCTTAATCTTTTCTCTAACCCTCAATATCTTTAGTTGTTAATTTACTATTTTAATTTGTTAGTTAATTAGTTAAACATAAGAATCTTAATATCTATAAGTTAGGAATTGTTCGAGCTTGTCTTCTTGGTGATAGTGAACAGCTGTAGCTAAACCTTAATTCTCTGTGGGATTCGACTCCGGACTTGTAAACCGGATTATATTTGCAGCGACCGCATTGTCCTTTTTATAAGGCATAGTTGGGCGTGATCAAATTTTGGCGCCGTTGCCGGGGAACTAATGGTGTAGTTGTTGCTGTATATATTGCTAGGGTTCAAGTTTGAACTTTTATTTTGTTTTGTTTTTTCTTGGTATTTTTTTTTATAACTGTTGATTTGAGAAACATGACATCTTGGAATTATGAGAATTTATGTGTAGATAATTCTACTATTGATCTCCATACATATTGTAAAGGAAACCACCCGTGGAAAAATTTTCAAAATGTTCCTGAGAGCGAGTTATGTGCACCAACTCAATCTTATTTGTGGAATGTGTGTGATGTGTGTGGTGGTAAAAATGGTCACCTTCATGGTTGTGCTTATATTTCTTATTTTCCCCAACCCCTTACTATAATGGTTCCACCTTTTCTTGTGAAGTTAATAGGAACAAAGAACCTGGGAATGCGGACCTGAAGGAGATCAAGGATATGCTAAAGTGTCTTCTGGAACAAAACAATGAGAAACAATTGCACATAGAAAGGCAAGAGGCAACTATTCGCAAGTTGGAGGCTCAATTGAGTCAAGTGGTTGGAGCTTTTAATGCTCAACAATCTAATATTGATGATAGTAGCCAAGAAGAGCATGAATTTGAGGTATTAATTGGGGAGGTCAAAGCAGAACATCAACAACCTAGCCAACTAGAATTTGAAGATGTCAATGTTGAAGAAGTGAGACTAGAGTCAGCCAAGGACATTGAGGATACAAATTTTGTTGACTCTAGTATCATTGATGTTGAGGATGTTGAAAGTCCTGAAGTTCATGTGTGTGAGCGCATTGGTCCTCACTCCAAATATTTTTCTACATTGTGCTTGGATGACGATATGAAAATAGAGTCATCCGAGCCGATTGAGAAGTCAAGGAATGAAGAACAAGGTGCCTATATTCTGGAATTTTTCTTACCAGAAAGACAGGACTACATACCTCATCTAAAAGCCAAGAAGTGTAGCATAGTACAATGGTTGCTTGGACCAATTAGATTTGTTCCTCCACCCCTGGAGCATAGCCGAAAACTTGATGCCAAATTGGGGGTTCAATTCATAAGCTCGAGGTGGAGGCAAAAAGTGATTCGCGTCGTGCCGCGACGTTAAATCAAGCGTTTGTTGGGAGGCAACCCAGCTTTATTGCTTTCTTTTATTTATTTTTTATTTTTATTTTTTTAATTGTATTATTTTTGTAGTGTCAATTTTTTTATTTTCTAGCAGCATGGAAAGCAAAGGTATTGGAAGGATGCATCAGCAAACCAAATGATTGGAACTAAGTGTGAGGTACCCACACGAAGGACCAAGCTTGGGAGAAGTCTGAGTACCCCATGAACTGCTAGTGCTTCGGCCTTTGGCCTACCAGGGAGTTTCTTTTACCCTCTTGTATGTATGGGTGTGCATTGGGGACAATGCACAATTTTAAGTGTGGGGTGAGGAGATTGTCTGGGTGATTTTTCATGCTACTTTAGCTGTATTTTTTTTTAAAAAAAAGATTGGACTTTTCCTACGACGGATCTTCTAGACAGTTTTCTTGAGGGTAGTAAGTCTAAAGAAAATACCAAAAAGATTTTTTGTTTTGTTAGGTAGTGTAGCAATTACCCCTTGATTTTTCTTTAAACCGCGGTTCTTTTCTAAGGGTTTTATTTGAACCGGGTGTAGTTATTTTTTTTTTTGGGAATAGGAGCCATTGTGTTTTGTTTTGAAATGAATCAATATCTCTTGACTTTGTTATGCCTTGAGAATAGTGAAGACTTTGGCTGTGACGCTTAGACTCAATTTTTGACTCTTGTATAAGTACCTTAAATTGTATGATCTTAAATTTGCTTAACTGCTCTGACTAGGGTGTCTTGATGAATCCAATCCTGAGTGAGTTATGTGCCATGTGTGTGTAAGGTTTTGTGTTATTCTGTGCATTGCATTTGATGCCTAGAACTTGCCCCGTGTATTTGCAAAGCAAAATAGTAGTGTTGTTCAGTCTTGGAAGTGATATAGGCGTTTTCTTGTTGAGCCAGATATGTATATTTTACCCACCTAATTGTTATGTATCGTAGTTAACCTCGTTGAGCCTATAATCCTTTTTCTTTGGCAACCACATTACAAGCCTTACCCATTTGTTTGAATTAACCATCTATTTAAACCTTTTCACCTCTCATGAGCACTTGAATTATTTATGAACTTTGTAAAAGTTAAAGTGTGGGGTGGTTGGTTTGCCTTTTGGGTGGAACTAATTGAATAAGGAGAAAGGTGCACTGTTTTAAAAAAGGAAGAGCCACCTAAATTCAGCCTCTTATCAGCAACCATATTGATCACGCTCAACTAAGTCTCACAAAAGACTATGCGGGCGTTGCAAATATAATCTGAGTATTATTGCCCAGAGTCGAACCACAGGGAACTAACCTATCAATCACTACTGTCAGATTTACTAAATTCACACAATCTATTTTCCCAAACTTTTCGATTCACAATGGTTGATTTTCTAACAACTAAGATTGAAAGTAATTAACAGCTGAAAATTAACTAAACTTGATGTGTAAACGGTAGAAATAAAGTCTAAGGCAATGGTTTCCCCCCGTTGGTACTTTCCTTGGTTGTATATGTCCTATAACTATGATTTAGCTATCTCTAACAATCATGAACTCTCCATATATCATAATTCTTTCTCAAGTAATTATAATAATCTACTAGACGCACTTTCTCAAGCTACGCTAGCTACTTGCACAATACAGTTCACTTAGATTACACCTGGGGTTTCGTTATCTCTAATCCAACCCCTAAACCCTCCGTTATGACTCTCGTCTATACTCCGGGAGTGATGTTGTTCATACAATCACCTAAATATGCACTCTCTCTCAAGAAGATACATAATAAATAGGAACGGATAATTGAGGGCCCTTTCAACCATTCCACGATCAAAACATAGATGAACAATTAGAGATTACAATCAAATCTAATTATATTGATAAAACAACCAAGTTATTCCCAACGGGTTCCACCAAAACCTTAGATTAAGGTTTTTAGCTACTCATGACAATGGGTAAATCAAATACTAAAAAATTCATAATCATAAATTGCAAGAAAATAAAGAAGAATAGAAATAATGATGTTTTGGGTGATCTCTCACACTTGTTTTTTCTTGCCAAAGTACTCTCTATTCTTTAATAATGTTACATGCCTCCTTTGGGCGAGTTCTAGTGTTTAAATAGGGTTTTGGGCTAAGAATTCCGGAATTTGCACTTTAGTCCTTCAATTTCTCGTCGCCTGCCGCGGTCCTACCGCGCCCACGCTGGGACCGCGGCCAAATGGCCTCTCTGAATCTCCTCTGACAGCTCGCCGCGGTCCTACCGCGCCCACGCTGGGACCGCGGCAGTTCACCTCCATGCCTCGTTTGTGTATTTCAAATGGTTCACTCGGCGACTTTGATGCGATTGGCTTCTTTTTCTTCCATAAATGATACAAAATCACTCCATAGCCTTCTTCTAATGTATGTAACCTGAAAAACATGAAAAGCACTAATAAGAGCATTTTGCTATCACTTTTACAATAAAAACTCTACAAGAAAGTGGTTCTTTTGGGGCTTAATCATAATTCAATTCACCCATTATCACATATCACTTTTTTTTCACTCTCTCACCACTTTTATTTCTTTCCTCACTGCTACTATTTATTTCTTCTCCTATTATCCCCCACTCTTCCTTCTTAATTTTCTACTGTTTTTCTTTATTCTTTCCTACTTTCTTGATTGTAGATAAATTTTGTGTTTCTTGTATCTTTGAGACCTTTTTTGTTGAAAAGGTTGAAAATTGTAATGTTAATTGTTACTATTCATCTATGTTATTTTATTTCTTCTACTTTTAGTTGATCTAAGTTTGGAAACATTGTAATTTTGAATTTTACTACTCTTGCTTTAATTGCAAAAAATAGAATATCATTGTGCTTAGTGTATTATAAGTTCCTGATGTTTTCTTTCTCCTTTTTTTTATTTCACTGATTCTGGTTTTGTGTTTTTTGCAGGTTGATTAATGCTATGTGTAATTGCTCCATTTGGATTATTTTGTTTATAAGGATGATGTTATGTCATTTTTTAATTTGTATTTTCTGTAGCAATTGCAATTTGAAGGACATCTAAGTATATCATGCGGAATGGTAATTGATGCATCATCACATTTTGGCTGAAGTTTTGATTGATCAAAATAAAGTTTCCATCTACAAATTTAATTTTACGTGAAAAAGAAACGATAGTCAATTAATTTTTAATTTTTATAATTTATTTTTACTAATTTTGAATTTGGATTATTTTGTTTACAAGGGTGTTTTTAAGTCATTTTTTAATTTGCATTTTTTCCCGCAATTGCGATTTGCAAGACATCTAAGTATATCATGAGGAATGGTAATTAATGCATCATTACATTTTGGTTGAAGTTTTGATTGATCAAAATGAAGTTTCCATCTACAAATTTAATTTTACGTGGAAAAAACGACAGTCAATTAATTTTTTTTTTTTTTTTTGTAATTTATTTTTACCAATATTCTTTACACCTAAACTATATAAAAGGATTTAAAAACAAAATAAGTTTCTTAAACTATTTCCTCCTTTTTCTTTTTTCGTTTCCCTTCTCTTATTTCGTTTGTTTTTCAAATAGTTGGTGGAATTTCTGTCTTAGTAAAATAAATTTCGGAGTAAGCAGTAGAGGATAAACTTTTTGAAGAATTCCATGCTATGAATTCTGGTCAATTGTGTAGTGCCTTGTGGAGAGAAGTTTCTCTTTATTTTCGATTATAGCTGGTACATGAAGAATTTAAAGTACGTTATTATCATGCATTTTTTGACCTCTTATACCTTATTCATGGTCATAATTATTAGTGCAATTTTGTGAATATCTATTGCTTATATGCTTATATAACAAAAAAAGTTGTTGTGACTGTATTCCGACATTGCGCCAATATTTTTTGTTTATGAATCCTAATTCACAATTTTTTTTACTTACTGGGGTTTAAAATGAAAACAAAGGAGTTACTGGGCTAAAATTGATGGGAGCAAAATGTCTATATATGAAGAGCGTTAAAATGGAAAGCGACTTTTCAGATTTACGAAAAATTAGCCGGTGGAAAATGAAGAATAAATACTAAATGCACACCAAATATCATTTACTTAAATGCTTATAAAAATATAGAAAACGAAAGTGCTATTTGAAAAATGTAACCAAATATATGTATTATTATAGGAAAAAATATAATATAAGGATTCTAAAGTTTCCTGAAAATATTTAACCGAGGTCTAAAATTAGTAGAAAATATTTTACTTTGAAATTTATCTTCTCCATAGAACGAAAAGAAACTAAAATGAACTATTAATAGAAAAATAAAATTAAAATCTAACTTTTTGTACCAATAGAAAAATAGCTACATCTTTCTTAATTCTGTAAGTATTCAATCGTTTATATTTTTTATTATTTTCACTGCTATGTGTTTATTGTTTAATTTTTTATTATTTTCACTGCTATGTGTATTAAGACTTCTAGAGAGTGTCACCAAGTCTCTTCCAAACACATTTGGTAATATTTTAAAAGAATGAATGGTCATAAAAATGTACGACGAGTTTATTAAAAAAAAAAAAATAATGTAGACAACAGACTTTATGTCAGTGTTTACTTGCCTACATAATTGTTAGTATGACAGTAATAGACAATTGACATTATTTGTATTGATGAGGCTAATATTTCTCATAGTTTTCTTCGTCTACCTCGATCCAGTTAACAAAAAAATATCCTTAAATCCATTAAAAAAAATTACAAAATAATCGCACGAAGCGCGATAAGTTCTCTAGTAAACTACAAAAGCTAACAAAAAAGTAATAATATTCTACTGTAAACCTGTCAAACGGGCCGGGCTGGCTCTGACCATTTTTAGACTGGACCGGACCGGCCCGGTGATAAGGGGCGGGCAGGGCTAGGTTTGGACGTGAACCGGCCTGTGCCGGATAAGATTTCATTACCGGGTAACCGGATCAGTCCAACCTGGTAAGGTCTTGTCAATCTTGAATAACCGGACCGCCCCGGGCCGGACCGGTTTTACGGCTAGTTCAAAATTTTTTTTATTTTTTTTACTACTCTTGAGTCTTGACCTTTGGCAACGGGCCATTTTGACTGTTGCCCAATGGCTGATTTGCAAGAATAGCCCTTTTCGTGCATTTTTTTCAAAAATAACACTTTTACTATTTACTAATTTAGCCTTTTGAAAAACTATAAATAGACACCCTCTCTTTCATTTCTTCACTCATCTCTCAATTCTCAAATCTAAATTCTCAATTCAAGTAAAATCATGTCATGTGCTTCTAGAGTGTATTCACATGTTTGGAACACTTTGAGGTGGTAGAAGAAAATGAATAAGTTCGCGAAGAAGAGTGCAAGAACTGTAGTGGAGTCTTTAATGTTCGTCAAAGTGGGAGGGCACAACTGGTTTAAGAAGCCATATTAAAGGTTGTCTTGAATGTCTTCTAGGAATTCGTATTTAAGTTGATTTGAGACAATCTGTGTTATAAGGTTATATTTTTTTTCATATTCATTGTATTATCTTAAATTCGTAATGAATTTTTAAAATATAAGGCTTTTAAATCCTTTAGAGTTTTTAACTTTTTATTCAAAATTACAAACATTCTTTTTATACGTTTGTTTTTAGTATTTTACATTTTTACTTTATCTTAATATAAAGTACGATTGTTATTCAAAATACAAAAAAATTGAATAAAACCAGCCCGGTCCGGCCCCATCAAGCCCGGAACCGTTCCAGTTCAATTTAGTACCGGCTAAGCCCGGAACCAGTAAACCCAATAAATTGTAACCGGTATCAAAACCGGCTGGTTCCCTTTTCTCTTGCCCGCCCGGCCCTTAACACCCATGAATTCTACTATCTCAATTCTCAACTTGGTGGGCTGTTTGGAATTAATTAACATACAGCAAAGTTTATCCTAAAGCACTTCAATAATCAAACTAAAGTTACAATGAATTCGAATATGCACCAAACATGAAACAACATAGGATTCTCACAGTACATTACTATTTTGTCTTATAATTACCAGTGAAGCATTACGAGGAAGAATATTTGCATAATCCTTACAGATAAAGAAAAAAAAAAGAAGAAGAGCAAAACAGAAGTCAAAGGGTAATAATACTGAGAACATAGTTTTATAGATAGAACTAAACTACACTAGCTAATCTACTGAGACTATATCTAATAGAGTATTCTGTATATTACATTAACATTATCTTAAACTCAACAGCCTAAGCTACTAAAAAAACTTAAGAAAAGCAGAACAAGAGCAAAAGGGCCTCTTTTCTAGTTCCATAAAATGGTACTCCATTTTTTAGCCCTATAGTAATTCTGGTTTAATATTTTGCTCTCTGAACATGGTGAATAATAAATACAGACTCAAGATCTGGTGGGTTAAAGAACTCCCTAGCACCAATATAATTACATACTGATGCCGGCCGGCGTTTAACCGGAGCCGACGGACATGGAAGTTTTTCCGGTATCCTTGAATTTCTTTCCGTTGGAGTTGTTGAACACTCTTCTTCATCTTCACACTCTTCTCTATTGGGCTTTTTTGTGGCTATTGATTTCAGTTTTGGCCGAAAGGCTATTCCTGCAATTACCCACATTTTGCTTTCTTCTTTCCTTCTTTCCACTTGATGTTTCTTTGAAGATCCTATTTCTAACCCAAAAAAAATATAATCTTTGTTATGAACTTAAGAAAAAGATTGCTCTTTTGGAACTTGACTCCTCTTTTATCAAAGGAATAATAAGAATGATATAAAAGAGTTTTCTTTCTTGTTTTAAGAATCCAAAAGAAGACAAAAAGGGGCTAAATGTAAAGATTTTGAATGGAAGAAAAAGAAGAGATGGCGGCAAAATGGAGGGCAGAGTTTATAGAGAAAATAGAGAAACCTAATTTGCTTAAAATAATACTATAAATTAATTGTATATAAATCATAAGGCTATATAGAGGAGTTGATAAGAATAAGAATATTGTGAAAGATTTTTTGGGATGCCCGTAGTATTTCGGGCAATGGGCAGCTAAAACCCAGTCAAAAATTTAGATTTTGGCGCCAGAATTTGGTGTCTGCAAGGCAACGGCTCTCTTTCCCGCCTAAAACTTTTCATTTTTCCAATTTACCCCTCTTTCCTATTCATTATTTCTTGAACTTTTTTGCCTTCCCATTTCTTGGATTCCAGTAAGGCCAAAATACATAGGTTTTGGAATGAGCCTATAACCATATTGGATAATTTGAGTATATTCAATTTTATTTCCATATGAATAATTAAAAAAAATTAATTGAACCTATTTAATAATATATGTATAAAAATATTAGGCATGCAAACATTAGAATTTTGAGCCTTAGAAATGAGAAGTATCAATCGACTCTATATTTATCAACCAGTTTAAGTCGGCTATAGAGTACTTCTTTCAGTTTGTCGTTCGTTCGAACATAATTTTTGTTATATGCGAAGAAATATAAGTGAGTAAATTTTGTATAGGTGGCAAATGTATATATTTAAGTACGTTAATGATGGGTTTACAGTACCTTAGTTTTATATTTTGATGATACAACAAATTTACTGTCGAAGAACCAGATAAGAAACCTAATACACTTGGCACACAACTCAAACTCATGTGAGTTGCTATGACTTCAGAAGACAAAGAATCAAAACAGGGACCTGATCCTCTTGGGTCCCCCTGACAGCAGTACGAAGTCAAATGTCTACAGCTGAAAAGTGAACGGCCCGCGCTGTACATGCAAACAGTGCAACACAGTACAACAGTCACTTCTCATAGACCAACCAAGTGATTACATCATTCAAGTGATGTCACCTATGTTGTATTAACAATAAAAATTACAACAAAACATCACTTGAACACTTGAGAATTATTCAAACACTTCAAGCGTCTGACAATAAAGCACTCAACTCTCAAGTGCATCAAGAACAAAGTTGTGATGACTCAAACGGTCATCACTTGTTTTAAATTAAACTCTATGACTCCGAGGCCTTGAAAACCTCATTTAGAGTCACCTCGATTTGTGTGCGGAGTCCCAGGCTACCTCGATTTGTGTGCGGACGCCGGAATCGAATTTTTGAGGTCCCAAGCCCGAGAAATGAATTTTTAAAGGAAATTGTTTTCTGAAATTGTTTAAGGAAATTTGATTAGAACGTGTTGGTATCGGGCCCGTATTTTGGTATCGGCGCCCGGTACAGGTCTTATATATGATTTAAGATGTTTCTGTAAAATTTGGTGAAAAACGGACGTCGTTTGACGTGATTCGGACCTAAATTGGAAAATGTGATGCTTTAAGAAGTTTGAAAGAATTCATGGATTTTGAGGTTTAATTCGATGTTTATGATGTTATTTTGGCAATTTGATCACACGAATAAGTCCGTAGGATGTTTTTGAGGTTGTGTGTATATTTGGTTTGGAGCTCCGAGGGCTCGGGTGAGTTTTGGATAGGCCACGGGTGCATTTTGAACTTTGAAAAAAATAGCTGGTGTGTTCTGATCTGCAGGCTTCGCATTTGCGAAGCCAGTCTTGCAAATGCGAGAGTTAGCCTGGGCAGCCTTCTTCGCAAATGCGAAGTAGCCGTCTCAAATGCGATGCCCGCCTAAATCCTTTGTGATCGCAAATGCGACTATTGCTTCGCAAATGCGAAAGTTTGAGATTTCTGAAGGGTTCGCAAATGCGAACCCTGTTTCGCATTTGCGAACCCCTGTTCGTAATTCCTACATCTGAGACCTGCAATATGCTTAACCGATTTTAAACCCCATTTTTCATATTTTCTCAAACCCAAACACACTTAGGCAACTTCTCAAGAATCCTTTCTTCTCCAAATCAATTGTAAGTCGCTTTTAACCAACTTTCTTCAATTCTTATCATCTTTTAACATGATTTCAACTTGAAATCAAGGTTTTTCATGGGAAAAATTTGGTATTTTGGGTAGAACCTAGGTTTTTCGAAAATTGGGGATTTGGACCTCGATTTGAGGTCCGATTTTAAAACAAATTATATATTTGAGTTCGTGGGGGAATGGGTGATCGGGTTTTGGTTCGAACTTCGGGTTTTGACCACGTGGGCCCGGGAGCGATTTTTGACTTTTGGCAAAACTTTGAAAAATTTATTTTCATGCATTCAAATTGATTCAATTAGCGTTTATTGATGTAATTAAGTAATTTGTGACTAGATACGAGAGAATTGGCGGTGGAATCAAGGGGTATAGCTATAATTGAAACTTGAATTGTGTTTGTGGCATCGAGGTAAGTGTTTGGTCTAACCTTAGCTTGAGGGATTAGGAGTCAAGTCATATTTGCTATGTGATGAATGTTGAGTATGACGTATAGGCATGGTGACGAGTATCTATACGTCGGAGTCAAGCATGCCCGTGGGTCTTATATTGTGATTTTCATGACTTCGTTGTATTATCTATGCTTAGAGGTGATTTTTTTTATTTGTTGTGACAAGTTTGTGGAAGTAATTGTGAACTTTGAATATTAAGGAGCATTGGCTCAAGCTATATTACGAATTGTGAAAGTATATGAGTTGATTGAACCCTTTGGAGCATTGACTCAAGTGGTAAGTGAGTTGTGAAGTAAAAGTGAAAAAAAGAAAGAAGTTATTGTGTTGATACCCTTGCCGGGTTATTATTGATTTATCGGTTATCTCCCTTGCCGGGATGTGGATATTATTAATGATGTTCCCTTGCCGGGATTTTAGTGTTTAATTGTTGTTCCCTTGCCGGGAGTTCTATTATAATCTTGTTTATTCCCTTGCCCCATTGTTTGTGATTGTTGTTTGGGTAAGGAAGAGTGTTAAAGCACGAGGGGTGATGCCGTGCATGATTGTGAGGAAAGAGTGTAAAGCACGAAGGGTGATGCCGTGCCACACGATGTACCATTCCGTACCGATTCTATTGATTATATGGTGAGGAAAGAGAGTAAAAGCACGAAGGGTATTGCCGTGCACGTTTTATTATATAATTGCTTTGGTGAGGAGGAGAGTAAAAGCACGAAGGGTGATGCCGTGCACTTATTGATTTCTGATCCTTTATTGATGTCTGAGTTATGTTGTTTCCTTCGTTTCTTGATGACTTTTACTCGGAATTGTTATCTTCCCCACAGCATGCTCCCCCTCCCATATTGATTGGTTATCTTTGTATCCCTTTTCCGCTGTATATATTTGAACCACACATGTTTATGTGGTAGTTTGGTCTAGCCTCGTCACTACCTCGTCGAGGTTAGGCTAGGCACTTACCAGCACATGGGGTCGGTTGTGCTGATGCTACACTCTGCACTTATGTGCAGATACTGGAGCAGTGTTTGGTCAGTAGCAGTAGTTCGGGAGCCAGCCTTCAGTTCACCGAGACACCGAGGTAGCCTTGCAGGCGTCCGCGGGCCCGGCGTCTCCTCTATCCCTTGTTATGTTCTGTTATCACTTGTATTCGAGACAGACAGTATTACTTTCTTTCAAACGGTTGTATGTAGTAAATATTAGTAGTCCGTGAGTGTTGTGACACCAGTTCTTGGGTAGAGGCATATGTTGGCTTCCGTATTGTTTGGCTTATTTGGTCTAAGTCTTCCGCTTTAATCTCATATCCCGTTGTTATTTAAATGTTTATCGCTTGTTGTTATGAATTATAAAAAGGATTAAAATAAAAGAGTTAAGAATTTAAAATTTCGTGGCTTGCCTAGCTTCTACAAGTAGGCACCATCCCGACTCCCGAGGGTGAGAAATATGGGTCGTGACAAAAGTACAACACTACTACGGAGCCCAATTCCTACAGCAAGCCTCTTGTATGTCCTTAGTTGAGTTGTAACTTTGTAATTGTTCTTCATTGTAATTCATACTCTGCTTATCTAGAAGCTTTAATTAGGAACCCCTTGTAAATCATAAACCTTCAGTGTTTGTGTCGTGACTAGAGTTAGTCATGAGTTGAAGTCTTTGTAATAAGTGTATTGCAAAGTGGCTTGTAATAGGTGTATTACAAGTTAGCGGGGGATTAAGAGTTTAATTCCTAGATTGCACAGGTTGTAATTTAAAGTTTGCTCATAGTGAAGTTGAAATCCTACCAGTGTAGGTCGTAAATTTTTTATCCCTTTGAGCAGGGATTTTTCCACGTAAAAGTTCCCTGTTCCATTTACTTACTATTGCATTAGCGTTATCTGTGGAAACCTATGTAGGGCCTGGTCTCTATATAGTTTGGTGGACTCATATATTCTATCAATTGGTATCAGAGCGGGTTCTTTCTATCAGGTTAACACCTAGAAAGGATCTCATGGCTGCTCCACCAAATTTCGAAGAGGGTCAGTCTACTTACAGACCACTCAAGTTCAATGGCCAATACTATGGGTGGTGGAAGACAAGAATGCATGACTTTATCATGGCAGAAGATTCCGAGTTGTGGGATGTTATTTGTGATGGCCCTTATGTCTCAACAAAGAAAGTCGGAGACCCTACTGAGATAGTGCCTAAGACGAGGAAAGAATACAACGATGGAGATAGGAAAGCTGTGGAGAAAAACTTTCGTGCCAAGAAAATGTTGGTGTGTAGCATAGGACCTGATGAATACAACAGGATCTCAGCCTGTCAATCCACCAAGGAGATATGGGAAGCCTTACAAACGATACACGAAGGAACCACTCAAGTAAAGCAGTCTAAAATTGATATGCTCACCACTGAGTATGAACTCTTTAGAATGAAGGATGATGAATCCATTCAAGATATGCACACTCGATTCACTTCTATCATAAATGAGTTACACTCGCTTGGTGAAATCATTCCAAGGAACAAGCTCGTGAGGAAGATTCTTAGTGTTCTTCCCAGCTCCTAGGAGAGTAAAGTGAACAGCCATTACTGAAGCAAAGGATTTGCAAGCGCTGACCATAGATGAGCTAGTTGGAAATCTGAAAACCTACGAAATGAAGAAGAAGAAGGATAGTGAAAGAAGAGAACCAAAGAAGGAAAAGAACCTGGTACTCAAGGCTGAAAGCAATGACTCAAGCGAGGAGGACAGTGACATGGCTTACTTAACCAGAAGGTTCCAGAAAATGATTCGAAGGAATGGAGGCATACCAAAGAGAGGTAGTTCCAGCAAACCAACTACAACATAAAGCATTTATAGCTACAAAATACAACGTAGCTAATTATGAAAAATTCCGTGGCTAAACACTTTAGCTATAATATTTTCTTTCGTAGCATTCGTAGCAAAATGTAGCGTAGCTAAAAGTTAGCTACAAACTTTACATGGTCCGTGGCTAAGGATTAATACTTATTGCTACGAATTTTTTGTGTTGTAGCTATATTTATAGCAAATAAGTTTATACTCTTGCCACAATAAATATATTTATAGCAAATAATTTATACTCTTGCCACGATAAATAAATCGGTAGCTATCTTTATATGGTAGTTACAAAGTGTTATAGCGTGGCAAAAGATTTAAATTTATTTGCCACGAAAATTTAGATATGTAACTGCTTATATATTAGTCCGTGGCAAAAATATTTTTGTGTAGCTACGGACAAAAAGTTCCATGGCTAAAAATCATACAAAAAAGTCGTGGTTAGATTATTTTTTACAAAAAAATTGATTTATCATAGTTACAAAAGTTTCTCTCACAAATGCCCTGTTTCTTAGCTATTTGATTTTTTTTCTAAAAATTTTCAATTATTCTGTGGCCGTGCATATTATATCAAAATTAATGACTTATTAAGCTTGAGTAATAACTAACTCTGCAAAAAATTGACATTTAAAAAATTTCACAAAATAAATTCCAAAATACATGTACTAATCACTTAATAGTATCTGACATTTTGAAGAAAAGAACTAGCCAATGCGAAGCTTAATTATAACAGAGATCAGAAATATGTACAGAATTTCACATTAAATGAACATAAGTAATTTCTTGATGATTCATATTGCCACCGCATCTTCGATCTTCATGCATCCAAAAATATATGAAGCACTCTTCGTAATCACTAAACTGAAAATAATGAAATGACATGATTTTGTGAGAAACTTATATTTGAATTATTAAAACACATAAAGACGCATTTACAGTTTGTAATTCAAAAAAAAAAAAATCAATGAATCATGGAATGAGAAGAAAAAAATTTTCTACACAAAAGACAGGAGAAAGCATTTAAAGAAACATCTGAAAACTTAAGGAGATCGAAAAAAGAAGTAAAACGTACAGTTTGGCATTAGAGGGACTGCAATTTCTCAAAGGCACTTTTCTCTTGAGCACCCTATAAATAAAAAACAAACAATTGAAGCAGAAATCCAAGTCAATTAGGTGTAAGGCACAAAACTTATCAAATCTTCAAAAATCGCACTCACTACTTATAAAAATAAAGTATAATATCTATCAAATTGCTGAAATAACTCGAAAAATTAAACTTGAAAATTCAAACCCAAGTAGGTGTAAAGAGATTCAAAAACCTATGATATAAAGACATGAACTTACCTGGAAAGAGACAACCAACAAGTTAAAAATTTTGTTCATAAATAGAGAAGCAGTGTATGTACCCTGTTATTCCTCTTTGTCTTTCTTGCAGTGATTTAAGGCTTGACAATTAAGGTGGAAGAAAGAAATAAGAAAATAGGAAAAGTGGCGGCTGAGGGTGAGGACATAGGTTTTGGTTTGGAGGGTTTTAAGTTTGCCGTTCCTTCTCTTATATAGATGCTCTATTTTACTTGTTAATTCAAAAACCATACCTGTAAGGGGAGAAAATAAAAACACCATAAATGTAAATAAAAGTTAGAAAATTACCTATAATAAACCAAAAGAATAAATATATTATATTTAGTTAAAATTATAAAATCAACAATTTGCATGTGACGACCCGGCCGGTCACCTCATGAGTTACCGCTCCGTTTCCCCTATTTCTGCTTCTTTATGCTTCGTTATCCGTTTTTGTGGTATCGGGTTGGTCAGATCGAGTCTGGAATGATTTTGGTAAGGTTTGAGACACTTAGTCTCTTTTAAGAAGGTTTAAGTTGGAAAAGTCAACCGGATGTTGACTTATGTGTTAGAGGGCTCGGATGTGAGTTCCGATGGTTCGGTTAGTTTCGGGAGGTGATTTGTGACTTAGGAGCGTGATCCGAATGAGTTTTGGAGGTCCGGAGTAGAATTAGGCTTGAATTGCTGAAGTTGATATTTTGGCGATTTCCGGTTGGTAGGTGAGATTTTGATCCGAGGGTCGGAATGGAATTCCGAGAGTTGCAGTAGCTTAGTTATGTGTGACGACCCGACTCGTCGTCTCATGAGTTACCGCTTCGTTTCCCCCATTTTATGCTTCTTCATGTTTCATTATCAGTATTTGGTGTGTTAGAGTTGATTTGGATTGGTTTTGGTAGAAATGAGACACTTAGTCTCTTTAAGGAAGGCTTATTTTGGAAAATTCAATCGGATGTTGACTTATGAGTTATAGGGCTCGGATGTGATTTCCGGTGATTCGGTTAGCTTCAGGGGATGATTTGTGACTTAGGAGTGTGATCGGAATTGATTTTGGAGGTACGATGTAGAATTAGGCTTGAATTGGCGAAGTTAGTATTTTGGCGAATTCCGGTTGGTAGGTGAGATTGTGATCCAGTGGTCGGAATGGAATTTCGAGAGTTGTTGTAGGTTCGTTAGGTGATTTTGGATGTGGTGCAAAATTTCAGGTCATTCGGAGGTGTTTTGGTCGGGTTTTTGATCGAATGCGCCATTCGGAAGTTTTTGAAGAACTTAGGCTTCAATTCGATGTAATTTGATGAATTTGGTGTTAGTTGAGGTGTTTTGATGATTGGAGCAAGTTTGAATAATGTTTTAAGATGTGTTGGTACTTTTGGTTGAGGTCCCGGGGGCCTCGGGGTGATTTCGGATGGCTAACGGGATGAAATTTGGAGTTTAAGGGCTGCTGAATGGTTTGGTATCTGGTATTTCCGCTTTTGCGGAAATGGACCGCAGAAGCGGTTCCGCAGAAGCGTATGGGGAGTCGCAGAAGCGAGGTTGGGTATTTTAGAAGGATTTCCGCAGAAGCGGACCATTTCCCGCATAAGCGGCTTCCGCAGAAGCAGTTAGTGACTGCAAAAGCGGTCCAAGGCAATAAGTGAAGTTCCGCAGAAGCGGAGCAATTTCCGCAAAAGCGGGTGCGCAGAAGCGAGCTGGTTATCGCAGAAGTGAAAAGGCCTGTTCAGAGGTAATTAAAATTCTATCTTCGCGAATTTTTGAAAAGAGAACCTAATATTTTCACTTCGACTTGGAGGTTTTGTGCGGTTTTGGAGAGGGAATCAAGGGACTTCATTGAGGTAAGGAATTCTAAACCTAAAACGTAAATCTAATGTGTTATTGCATGAATTAAAGGGTGAAAAATCAAGTAAATAGAGGTCAAAAATGGAGGTTAGGGCTTGAACTTAAGAGAATGAAAAATTTGGGATTTGAGGGAGCATTGAGCTCGGATTTTGGTAAATATTTGATATGTATATGACTGCGGCGAGATGAGGAATCAAATTGATGTGATTATAAATTTTTCGAGAAAGTGGGCCCGGGGCTCGGATTTTGCTAGTTCGAGATCTTTGCTATTTTTTCGATGTTTTCGATTGGGTATTGTTCCCTTAGCATATTGTGATGTATTCGCTCTGATTTTGGTTAGATCGACGGCGTGAGGAATATTTGAGGGGCGCAAAGGCGTCGCGAGCTAGAGATTTCACCGGTTCAAAGGTGAGTAATGACTTGTTAAATGATAGTCTGAGGGTTTGAAACCCCGGATGTGCACATCATAGTGCTGTATTGAGGTGACTTGCACGCCGGATAGCGAGCATGGGGTAGAGCACCGTTGTGGAATTGTGACTTGGTCCGTCCGATTGATGAAATTACTACGTATTTGACTGAAACTACTTGTTATCATCATAATTTGGGTTGATTTCCATGCTTGGGTTTCGTGCCAAATATGTGAATCCTTTAGGGATTGATATCACTGTTTTCGCATTACTTTGCAATATTATTGGATCTCGGTCCAGGGTTTAATATTGTTTTTGCAAACTCAGCCATTTTTTTCTAAGATTTGAAAAACTTAAACAATATTTATTGACGTTTTGGAGCTGAGAACCATTATTTTAATATGCCCAAGTGGCTTATGTGCATTTCTGGACTGAGCATGGATCGGGTTGCGCGCCCAGCAGTTTTATAGTGATTTCTGGTTAATATGTGGCTCGGGTTGCGCGCCGCAGCGGTATGTATTGATATTGAGGCCCGAGGGCCTGGTTGGTGCCACGAGATGGCTTGATTATTTGCGCTTGGGCTGTAAGGAATCCCCTCCGGAGTCTGTAACACACCCCCAGTGAGAGCCGTCGACGTTAAATATGATGGATGGCTTCGGGCTGCACGCCGCAGTGGGTACCGGAGTGTACCGTCATATGCATTGCATTGCACTCATGCATTTGTTCCTATTTGTATTATTTGTCATGATATTCCAGCACTCGCATTTCATTGCTTCCATGCTATTCCTTGCACTGTTTACCTGGTAACCCTGGTGTTACTTGTTTAATGGATTGATGTGCCCCGAGGGGCTGACTTATGTGCTTCTTGCACTATCTGTTTCGCATTCATTTGCTTAACTGTGTGGACAAAAGACATTTTCGAGAGAGGTTTTTAAACTGAGCCCAGATATTTCTAAAGATTATACGATTTCACTGTTTTCTAAAAGAGTTACACTTATTCTATATAGCATTATGGCTTTGCTTTACATGGTTTCTTGCTGCTCAGTTTATTATTTACCTTTATTACTCACTAAGTTAGAGTACGTCACTTTTACTCCCGCGCACTTCGCGCTGCAGATGCAGGTATTGGTTTTACCCGTGTAGCGGGTTTGAGCTGGTTGAGGATTGCTATCGTAGCTGAGCAAGGTGACCGCCAGCGTTCGCCGCGGCACCGGATTTCTTCCTTTTGATTCCAGATTGTATTCTATGTATTACAGGCTTTGTAGTTGTATCAAAGATCCTTCTAGATGCTCGTGACTTGTGACACCCCGATTTCGGGCTGAGTCGGGATGGGGTTCTCTATTTTATCACTTTATTCCGCAATATGATCCTCATTATCTATGATTCAGACTTATTCATGCTAAGTAACTGTTAAAAGAGGCGTTGTTGTTCTGTTGGCTGGCCTTGTCTTCACGAGAGGCGGCCATCACGACCGGGTTTTGGAATTGGGTCGTGACATATGTCATTTGGGATGTGTGTGCAAAATTTTCAGGCTCATTCGGGTACTGGTTTGGTTGGGTTTTTTGATCGAAAGCGTATTTTCGGAAGATTTTCGAAACTTAGGCTTGAATCTGATGCGTTTTGAGTAATTCGATTGTGTTGAGGTGTTTTGATGATTGGATAAAAGTTGAATAAGGTTTTAGATTTGTAAGTGCCATTGGTTAGTTTCCCGGGGGCCCGGGTGAGTTTCGGGTGGCTCAATCGACTATTTGGAGTGGGAAAAGTGTCACGACCCAATTCCCGAACCCGCCGTTGATGGTGCCTCTCGTGAGACAGGCCAGCCAGAACAACGCATAATACCTTCTTTTTTTAAACAATTAATTAACATTTCACAAATCTATACATGTTTAAGATAGCCATAATGCGGAAACAACGATAATAACCAGGGAAACCATCCCGATACAGCCAAACCCGGGTGTCACAAGTCAATGAGCTACTAAGAGTTTGCTATAGAGTCTACAAAGTATGAAATCCGATACAATAGTCCGAAGAAAACATAAAATGATAGAGGATAGGGAGACAAGGGGCTGTGGAGTCAATAGCTACCTCGTAAACTCCAATATCGCGCTGGTCTGGAAGGAATCAGCGCTCAGGTGCGGACTCTGCTATGCCTGAATCTGCACACATGGTGCAGGGAGTAATGTGAGTACTCCGACCCAGTGAGTAATAACAATAAATAATGGCTGAAAGCATGAAAAACACATAAATGCACAAGGCAATTCTATATCAGGCAGTAAATCACTTAAAGTAGTTAAAACCGTAAAGAATCAAATGAAATCTCCTTTTAAAAAATAGGTAAATCAGGTAAAACAACAAGTAAATAGTGAGTAGTAATCTGCCCCTCGGCCCCAGTATCAATTCCTCAGAACAGTATCAGCCCCTCGGGCTCAGTATCATTCACTCAGCATAGTATCAGCCCCTCGGGCTCACTCTCAGTCAACTCAGCAAGTATCAGCCCCTCGGGCTCATTCTCAGATCATATGGGTGCCGCGCTAACTGTGGGTGTGCAGACTACGGAGGGGCCCCTTACGGCCAAGCGCTATATCAAGCCACCTCGTGCATCATCACTCGACACTCGGACTCACATCACTCGGCCTCCATCACTCAAGCCACCTCGTGCATATAAAGCATCGCATATCACTCAGCATACCTCACATATGACCCTCGGCCTCACTCAGTCCAGATATCATCACAAGCTCCCTCGGGCATCAGTAAAACACGTAGTGCTCAGCCAAACAACATTGAAATATCATTTAAATCTCAAAATTCAATTAAAAGTGGCTGAGTTTGTAAACAGTATTAATCAACAGGACTGGTTCAAGTAAATATATATATATATCAAAATAGTGAGGAAACGTGATAAAAGTCCACGAAGGATTCAAGTAGTCGGCATGAAGCCCAAATTGGCAATAAGCCCAAATCATGTTGATAACAAACACATTTCAGTCAAATACCGGTAAAAATATTAACGGTGACGGACCAAGTCACAATCCCCAGTAGTAAACCAACCCCGCGCTTGTCATTAAGCGCGTGTTTCACCTCAAATATAGCACTATGTTGGCAAATCCGGGGTTTCAAACCCTTAGGACATCATTTACTATCAATTACTCACCTCGAGACCGGCCAATCTCTATGCTCGCTATGCCCTTGCCTCTCAAATCGACCTCTCGCGCGTCGAATCTGACCAAAACCACAACGAATACGTCACAATAGGCCTAAGGGAACATAACCCAATCAAAAAGAATCGAAAAAATATCAAAAAATCACGAAATCTGCAAAACCCGAGCCCCGGCCCACTCTTGAAACTCAGAAATTTTTTATATCAACGGGTTCTTGTCCGCCACGAGTCCATACATACCAAGAACTCCCAAATCCGAGCTCAAATGAACTCATCAAAACCCAATTTGAAATATCAAAACTCAAGCCCTAGTTCTTCCCCTTTTGCTAAGTTTTCATAGAATTTCTAGGTTGATTCTACAATTAAATCATGTTTTTAGATCATAGGACTCACCTCCAATCAATCCCAGTCGAAACCTCTTCAATTCCCGTCCAAGCTCTCAAGGATGCTCAACAATGGTGAAAATAACTTAGACTGCGCGAGGAAATGACTTAAAAAACTATTCTGCCCAGGTGACAATTTCTTCTATGCGAACGCGAGGGCCTTCTTCGCGTTCGCGATGCACAAAAATTCCACTGACCCATTTTACCCTTCGCGAACGCGGGTGCGTCATCCGCGATCATGATGCTCTAACTGATACAACTACGCGAACGAGCCTTGTGCCGCGAAGGCGAAGAACAAAAATTACGGGCTTCAAATCCTTCTATGCGAACGCGTGCAGCCTCCCGCGAACGCGAGGCACTAGCTCTCAGACCTATGCGATCGCGAACCACTGAGTGCGAATCGTGATGAACAAAGCTCCAGCCTCCCAATTTTCCTCTACGCGATTGCGACACATCACCGTCCGCGATCGCGATGAACGAAAACTCTGAAAAAACACACATCAGCTGGAAAATCTGCAACTTTCCAAAGCTAGAATTGGTCCGCTTGACCATCCGAAATCACTCCGAGGCCCCCGGGACCTCAACCAAAAGTGCCAACCCATCCTAAACATCACCCAAACTCGTTCCAATCATCAAAACTTATCAAACACACCAAAATCATCAACATCCCATCGAAGCAAGCCTAAGTTCTTCTAAAACTTCCGAAACACACATTGATCAAATCCAACCAAAACCTCCGAAACCTGAAATTTTGCACACATCATCCCAAATCACCTAAACGAAGCTATAGGAAACTCTCGGAATTCCATTCCGACCCTCGGATCAAAATCTCACCTATCAACCGAAATTCGCCAAAATACTAACTTCGCCAATTCAAGCCTAATTCTACACCGGACCTCCAAAATCACTTCTGATCACGCCTCTTAAGTCACAAAATCATCCCTCGAAGCTAACCGAATCACCGGAAATCACATCTGAGCCCTCTAAACTCATAAGTCAACATCCGGTTGACTTTTCCAAACCAACCTTCCTTAAAGAGACTTAAGTGTCTCATTTCCTACCAAAACCTCTCCGAACCAACTCGATCACATAAGATACGGATAATGAAGCATAAAGAAGCTGAAAAATAGGGGAAACAAAGCGGTAACTCATGAGACGACGGTCAGGGTCGTCACATCCTCCCCAACTAAAAACAAACGCTCGTCCTCGAGCGGGTCAAAGAAACATACCTGAAGCCTCAAATAGGTGAGGATATCGGCTTCGCATCTCCCGGCTCGTCCCAAGTAGCCCTCCTCCACGGGCCAACCTCTCCACACTGCACTTCACCCGAAGCTATATCCTTTGATCTCAAACTTTCGAACCTGACGAACCCAAAATTAGCCACTGGCTCCACATCATAGGTCAAATCATCATCCAACTGAACCGTGCTGAAGTCCAAATACATGGGACGGGTCCCCAACATACTTCCGGAGCATAGAAACATCAAATACCGGAATGCACGCCTGACAACTGGGTGGCAAGGCAAGCACGTAGGCCACCTCTCCAATCCCCTAAGTACCTCAAAAGGCCCAATAAACCGGAACTCAACTTCCCTTTCTTTCAAAACCGCATAACACCCTCATGGAAGAAACTTAGGAGAACCTCAGCAAGACCTTCTACCAACACATAAGACACATCTCGAACCTTCCGTCCCATAACTCTTCTGACGCGACTGTGCTGTACGAAGCCTCTCCTGAATCAGCTTCCATTCTCTAAGGCATCCTGAACCAACTCTGTCCCCAAATAGCCTAGCCTCGCCGGGCTCGAACCAACCAACTGGGGATCTACACCCGCCTCCCATACAATGCCCGACGGAGCCATCTGAATGCTCGATTGATAACTTTGTTGTAGGCAAACTCTGCAAGCGGCAAAAAACTCATCCCAAGAACCCTCCAAATCAAATTAACACCAGACGCAACATGTCCTCAAAATATCTGAATAGTACGGCTCGGACTGCCCGTCCGTCTGGGGATGGATATTGCGCAACTCCACCTGCTACCCAACTCTCGCTGGAAGTCCTCCAGAACTGAGAATAAACTGAGTAGCTCTATCTTAGATGATTAGCCACCGAACACCATGCAAATCGAACAATCTCCCGATAAAGATCCCTGCCAGCCGCTCGAAGAATAGGTAGTGCTACCGGAATGAAGTGCTCGGACTTGGTCAGCCGATCCACAATCACCCAAATCGAATCGACCTTCTTCAAAGTCCGGGGAAGACCACTCACAAAATCCATAGTGACCCCTCTCCCACTTCCACTCGGGAATAATCATCCTGGAGACTGCACCCGGCTCTCTGATGCTCATATTTCACCTACTGACATTGAGACACCGAGCCACAAATCCTAACAAGTCTTTTCTTCATTCTTCTCCACCAATAGTGCTGCTCAAGTCCTGATACATCTTCGGCACGAATGATGCAATCCGCGAGCTAGTGGACTCTCCAATATCAACTCCGAAGCCCTTCCACATTGGGCACATAAATTCGCCCTGCATCCTCAACACGCCATCATCAACCGATGGTCACATCTCTGGCACATCATGCTGCACCTCTGTCCTTGAGGACAACAAATGCGGATCATTAACTGGAGCTCTCTGATGCAATCATATAAGGACGACCGAGAAACCACACAAGCCAACACCCGACTAGGCTCCGAAATATCTAGTCTTACCAACGATTGGCCAAGGCCTGAACATCAACTGCAAAGGTCTCTCCCCAAGTGGAAGTATGCCAAACTCCCATACCTCACTTCTTTCGTCAAAGCATCGGCCACTACATTGGCCGGATAATACAATATGGTGATGTCATAATCCTTAAGCAACTCCAACCATCTACGCTGCTCAAATAAATCCTTTTGCTTGAACAAATGCTGAAGACTGCGATGATCAGTGAATACTCACAAGATAACGCCATACAAGTAGTGCCTCCAAATCTTCAAGGCATGAACTATGGCAGCCAACTCCAAAATCATGAACGGGGTAGTTCTTCTCGTGGGGCTTCAAACTGACGAGAAGCATAAGCAATAACTCTACCCTCCTGCATCAATACACAACCAATCCCAACTCTAACAGCTCGCAATATACCGTATATGAACCGAAGCGACGGCAAAACCAACACTGAGCTGTGTCAAAGCTGTCTTGAGCTTCTGAAAGCTCTCCTCGCACTCGTCCAGCCATTTTACAAATGGAGACCCTTCTGAGTCAACTTGGTCAAGGCGATGCTATAGAAGGAAATCCCTGAACAAACCGCGATAATAACCCGCCAACAAGAAGCTACGAATCTTTGTGCTGAGGACGTCTAGGCAACTTTGAACCGCCTCTATCTTCTTTGGGTCGACCCTGAATACCCTCGCTGACACCACCGTGTCCCATAGAAAGCCACTGAAACTGAGCCAGAACTCACACTTGGAGAATCTTTGCCATAAGCTCTCCTCCCTCAGTCTCCGCAATACAACTCGCAAATGTTGCACGTGCTCCTCCTGACTACGCGAGTACACCAGAATATCATCAATGAAAACAATAATGAATGAATCTAAATAAGGCCGAAATACACTGTTTATCAAATGCATGAACGTTGCTGGGCATTGTTAGCCAACAAGACATAACAGAGAAAAGTCATAGTGCCCATATCTAGTCCTGAAAGCAGTCTTAATAATATCTGAATCCCTGATCTTCAACTGGTGATAGCCCGAACGGAGATCAATCTTGGAGAATACCCTCGCTCCCTGAAGCTGGTCAAATAAATCATCAATGCAAGGCAGGGGATACTTGTTCTTCACTGTTACTTTGTTCAATTGCCTATAGTCAATGCACAATCTCATGGTGTCATCCTTTTTCTTCACAAACAGAACCGGTGCACCCCACGGTGACACACTAGGCCGAATGAACCCCTTGTCTAGGAGTTCCTGAAGCTGATCCTTTAATTCTTTCAACTCCGCTGGTGCCATACGATATGGCAGAATGGAAATGGGCTGAGTGCCCGGCACCAGGTCAATACCAAAATCAATATCCCTGTCCGGTTACCCGGCAGGTCTGCAGGAAATACATCGGGAAACTCCCTCACGACTGGAACAGAATCAATGCTAGGAGTCTCGGCTCTAACATCCCTCACAAATGCCAAATATGAAAGACAACCTTTCCCAACCATACGCTGGGCCTTTAAGAATGAAATTACTCTAGGAACATAATCAGTAACACCACGCCACTCGATCCTCGGTACACCTGGTATAGCCAAAGTGACTGTCTTAGCATGAGAGTCTAAATAGCATGACACGGAGATAACCAGTCCATGTCGAAAATAACATCGAAGTCCACCATGCTCAATAATAATAGATCGACTCGGGTCTCCAGACCCCCAATAGTCACCAAACACGACCGGAACACATGGTCTACAACGATAGTATCGCCTACCGGGGTAGATACATGAACAGGTAAAGCAAGACACCCTCGATACGTACCCAAATGATGAGCAAAATATGAGGACACATAAGAATAGGTGGAACCGGGATCAAATAAGACTGAGGCATCTCTGTGGCAGACTGAAACAATACCTGTAATGACATCATCTGAAGCAATAACATCTGACCTGCCTGGAAGAGCATAAAAACGAGCCTGACCACCGCCTGATCGACCTCCACCTCTGGGGCGACCCCTGGCTGCCTGACCCTCACCCCTAGCTGGCTGGGCGGGTGCTGAAAAAATTGGACCAGAAGACGAGGGCTGACCCCTCTGCTGAGATGAGCTAGCAGCACGACGAGGACACTGCCTCCACATATGTCCAAACTCTCCGCACTCAAAATAACTCCCAGGTGCTGGAGAATGGGACTGAAGGGAACCCCTCGCACCGGAGTGACTAGCTGACGCACTCGGCCTAGAAGAACCCTGAACAGACGGGGCAGGAGATGAACTCTGTGCTGGAAGAGCGTTGAGTGAAGGCTGACCCTGCTGAGAACCATGATAACCACGACTTGAAGATGCCCCACGATACTCGGGACGGGCCGATTGAGTGGGCCTGAAAGAACGACCCCTACCATGCTGGAACTGGCCCCTCGAAGGAGCGCCACTGTAACTGCCTGAACCTCGAGGCCTCTTGGTCTCCCTCTCATCTCGATCCTGACGGCGAACCGCCTCAATCTCTCGAGCTATATCAACCACCTCCTCGAATGTAGCACCCAATACTCTCTCTCTAGTCATAAGAACACGGAGGTGGTAGTTAAGGCCATCAACAAATCTCCTGATCCGCTCACGATCAGTCGGAACCATCCAAACGGCATGACGAGCCAACTCCGAAAACCTCATCTCATACTGAGACACAGTCATATCTCCCTACCGTAGCCACTCTAACTGCCTGCGCAGCTCCTCTCTGCGGGACTGCGGTACATACTTCTCCAAGAAGAGAGTGGAGAACTCCTGCCAAGTCAAAGGCGTTGCACCAGTCGGCCTACGCCTTTCATACGCCTCCCACCAAGTGAAGGCAGCCCCAGTAAACTGAAAGGTGGTGAATGCCACACCACTAGACTCAAGAATCCCTGCTGTACGGAGCATCCGCTGACACCTATCAAGGAAACCCTGGGCATCCTCGCCCTCAGCACCACTGAATGTCGAAGGCTGGAGTCTACCAAACCTCTCAAGGCGACGCTGCTCATCCTCAGGCATAGCTGGAACCCTGAACTCCTGCACTGGTGCAACTGGCTGAGCTGGAGGTGCCTCTGGAGTCTGTAATCCCTGCACTACCTGCTCAGGTGTGCGAGCAGCGGGGATCTGATTGCCTCTCCCAGCCTACGAAGTAGCTGCTGCTGTGGTGGCTGAAACTGCCTGAGCCAGGCCGGTGCAGACTGTCAAAATCTGAGCCAAGGCCTCCTGAAGACCCGGAATCACGATGGGCACATCTGGTGCCTAAACTGGTGCTGCTGGAGCCGGTCCTGAGCTGGGGCGACTGGTGGATCAAGAGGCGCTGCCCCTGCTGCCCTGCCCCTGCCACGACCACGACCGCGTCCACGGCCTCTGGTGGCCTCAGTGGGTGGTACTGGTGGTCTTCCTCCACATCCGGTAGCTCGCATCCTCACCATCTGTGAGAGAATAGAATAATAGAAGTTTAGTTCTCAGTTCGACAAAGTCGCACGACAAGAATTTCAAGAATGTGAAGTTTTCCTAAAGGTTCTGCAACCTCCCGAGGATAAGTACAGACGTCTCCGTACTGATCCACGAGACTCTACTAAACCACCTCATGACTCGTGAGACCTAGTAACCTAGGCTCTGATACCAACTTGTCACGACCCGATTCTCGAACCCGACCGTGATGGCGCCTCTCGTGAAGACAAGGCCAGCCATAACAACGCAAATACCTCTTTTTTAAACAATTAATTAACATTAACAAATCTAATACATGTTTAAGATAGCCATAAATGCGGAAACAACGATAATAACCAGGGAAACCATCCCGACACAGCCCAAACCGGGGTGTCACAAGTCATGAACTACTATAGAGTTTGCTATAAGTATACAAAGTATGAAATCCGATACAATAGTCCGAAGAAAACATAAATGATAGAGGATAGGGGAGACAAGGGGCTGCGGACGTCAATAGCTACCTCGTAACGCGCTGCCTGGTCTGGAAGGAATCAGCGCTCAGGTGCGTACTCTGCTATGCCTGAATCTGCACACAAGGTGCAGGGAGTAATGTGAGTACTCCGACCCAGTGAGTAATAACAATAAATAATGGTTGAAATCATGAAAACACATAAATGCACAAGGCAATTCTATATCAGGCACTAAATCACTTAAAGCAGTAAAACCGTAAAGAATCAAATGAGATCTCCTTTTAAAAATAGGTAAATCAGGTAAAACAACAAGTAAATAGTGAGTAGTAATCTGTCCCTCGGGCCCAATATCAATTGCTCAGAACAGTATCAGCCCCTCGGGCTCAGTATCAGTCACTCAGCATAGTATCAGCCCCTCGGGCTCACTCTCATTCACTCAGCATAATATCAGCCCCTCGGGCTCACTCTCAGATCATATGGGTATCCGCGCTCACTGTGGGTGTGCAGACTCCGGAGGGACCCCTTACGGCCCAAGCGCTATATCAAGCCACCTCGTGGCATCATCACTCGGCACTCAGCCTCACATCACTCGACCTCCCATCACTCAAGCCACATCGTGGCATATAAAGCATCTCATATCACTCAGCATATCCTCACATATGGCCCTCGGCCTCACTCAGACCAGATATCATCACAAGCCCCTCGGGCATCAGTAAAACAGTAGTGCTCAGCCCAAACAACATTGGAAATATCATTTAAATCTCAAAATTCAATTAAAAGTGGCTGAGTTTGTAAAACAGTGTTAATCAACAGGACTGAGTTCAAGTACTATATANTATATATATATATATATATATATATATATATATATATATATATATATATATATATATATATATATATATATATATATATATATATATATATATATATAAATAGTGAGGAAACGGTGATAAAAGTCCACGGAGGATTCAAGTAGTCGGCATGAAGCCCAAAATATGGCAATAAGCCCAAATCATGTTGATAACAAACACATTTTCGTCAAATACGCGGTAAAAATATCAATCGGGACGGACCAAGTCACAGTCCCTAGTAGTAAACAACCCCGCGCTCGTCATTAAGCGCGTGTTTCACCTCAATGTAGCACTACGTTGTGCAAATCCGGGGTTTCAAACCCTCAGGACATCATTTACTATCATTACTCACCTCGAGCCGACCAATTCTCTAGCTCGCTATGCCCTTGCCTCTCAAATCGGCCTCCTCGCACGTCGAATCTTACCAAAACCACAACGAATACGTCACAATAGGCTAAGGGAACATAACCCAATCAAAAAGAATCGAAAAATATCAAAAAATCACGAAATTTGCAAAACCCGAGCCCCGGGCCCATTTCCCAAAACTCAGAAATTTTTACATCAATGGGTTCCTTGACTCGCCACGAGTCCATACATACCAAGAACTCCCAAATCCGAGCTCAAATGACTCATCAAAACCCAATTTGAAATATCAAAACTCAAGCCCTAGTTCTTCCCTTTTTTGCTAAGTTTTCATGAATTTCTAGGTTGATTCTACGATTAAATCATGTTTTTAGATCATAGGACTCACCTCCAATCAATCCCAGTCGAAACCCTCTTCAATTCCCGTCCAAAAGCTCTCAAGGATGCTCAACAATGGTGAAAATTAACTTAGACTCGCGAAGGAAATGACTTAAAAACTATTCTGCCCAGGTGACAATTTCTTCTATGCGAACGCGAGGGCCTTCTCGCGTTCGCGATGCACAAAAATTCCACTGACCCATTTTACCCTTCGCGAACGCGGTGCGTCATCCGCGATCGTGATGCTCTAACTGATACAACTACGCGAACGCGAGCCTTGTGCCGCGAATGCGAAGAACAAAAATTACGAGGCTTCAAATCCTTCTATGCGAACGCGTGCAGCCTCCCGCGAACGCGAGGCACTAGCTCTCAGACCTATGCGATCGCGAACCACTGAGTGCGAACGTGATGAACAAAGCTCCAGCCTCCCAATTTTCCTCTACGTGATCGCGACACACCGCCCGCGATCGTGATGAATAAAACTTCTGCAACACATTAGCTGGAAAATCTGCAACTTCCAAATGCTAGAATTGGTCCGCTTGACCATCCGAAATCACCCCGAGGCCCCCGGGACCTCAACCAAAAGTGCCAACCCATCCTAAAACATCACCCAAACTCGTTCCAATCATCAAAACATATCAAACAACACCAAAATCAACTCCCATCGAATCGAAGCCTAAGTTCTTCTAAAACTTTCGAAACACGCATTTGATCAAAAACCCAACCAAAACACCTCCGAATGACCTGAAATTTTGCACACACATCCCAAATCACCTAAAGAAGCTACAGCAACTCTCGAAATTCCATTCCGACCCTCGGATCAAAATCTCACCTATCAACCGGAATTCGCCAAAATACTAACTTCGCCAATTCAAGCCTAATTCTACACCGGACCTCCAAAATCACTTCCGATCACGCTCCTAAGTCACAAATCATCCCCCCGAAGCTAACTGAATCACCGAAAATCACATCCGAGCCCTCTAACTCATAAGTCAACATCCAATTGACTTTTCCAAATCAAACCTTCCTTAAAGAGACTAAGTGTCTCATTTCCTACCAAAATCTCTCTGAACCAACTCGATCACATAAGATACGGATAATGAAGCATAAAGAAGCTGAAAAATGGGGGAAACAAAGCGGTAACTCATGAGACGATGGGTCAGGTCGTCACAAAAAGATAGCCGAAATTGCAGGTTCAGGTTGCAGAGAATTTGCTCTTCCCGATCGCGTAGGGTGTATCGCGATCGCGTAGAACGAATTGAGGAGGGCATCTAGTTGTTCTTCGCGTTCGCAATTGTAGGCTCGCGATCACATAGCTTGGGAGAATTTTTCATCGCGAACGCGTGAGGGTACTCGCATTCGCATAGGGTTAATTGCACCTGGGTCTTGGCAGGATGTTTGTGCATTGCGAACGCGGAGATATGTCCGCGATCGCGTAGGGTTGTTTCGTCTGGTCATCGCGTTCGCGTAGACCTTGTCGCGTTCACGTAGTGTAATTTTGGGAAGCTGAAGATTTGTTCTTCGCGATCGCGAAGGAAGTGACGCGATCGCGGTGAAGGAAATACAGGCCTGGGCAGAATGTTTTTAAGTCACTTCATTCGCGATTTTGGGTCTATTTTCACCCATAGTTGATCATTTTGAGATCTTTTTGAAGGAGATTAAAGAGGGATTCAAGGGGAAATGACTTGAGGTAAGATTTGTGGACTTAAAACATGATTCTATTGTGAAATCTACCTAGAAAATCATCGAAACTTAAGCTAAAATGGAAGAACTAGGGCTTGGAATTTTGGACCTTTAATTTGGGATTTGAAGGGTCATTTGTGGACGGATTTTGATGTTTTTGGTATGTATGAACTCGTGGGGAGATAAGGAACCTATTGGTGTAAAAAATTTTGAGTTTCGAGAAGTGGGCCCGGGCTTGGTTTTGCTAATTTCGGGATTTTTGGTATTTTTCGATTGTTTTCCCTTGGGCTTTTTTTCCTTAGCATATTGTGACGTATTCGTTCCGATTTTGGATAGATCCGACGCGTGTGGAGGCCTATTCGAGGGGCAAAGGTATCGCGAGCCAGAGATATAGCCGGTTCGAGGTGAGTAATTATTGTAAATGATGTTCTAAGGGTTTGAAACCCCGGATTGCACATCGTAGTGCTATATTGAGGTGAGGCAAACGCTTAATAGCGAGCTTGGGGTCGTGCGCTATTGGGGATTGTGACTTGGTCCGTCCCGATTGATGATTTTACCGTGTAGTTGATTGAAATCTATTTTCTATCATCATTATTTGGGCTGTATTCCATGTTTGGGCTCCGTGCCAATTATTTGAACCCTTCGGGGGTTGTTGTTGATGTTTTCTCACTGTTTTGGCTTTATACTTGAACTCAGTCATGTTATTTCCCACTGTTTTCAAAACTCAGGCATGTTTACTCTGTTTTAATACTCAAATGATATTTAAATGATGTTTTGGGCTGAGAAATACTATTTTACTGTTGCCCGAGAGGCTTATGTGATTTTTTGATTGAGTAAGGCCGAGGGCCTGTGTTGTGAGGATATCTTTGGGATCGGGATGCACGCCGCAGCGGTGATACATATATTTTGGGATCGGGCTGCACGCCGCAGCGGTGATACATATCTTTGGGATCGGGCTTCACGCTGCAACGGTGATACACTGATTTGATTATGAGGCCGAGGGCCTGAGATTGTACGCCACGAGGTGGCTTGATATTGATATGAGGCCGAGAGCCTGTTTATGATGCCACGAGATGGCTTGTTATTGCGCTTGGGCCGTAAAGGGCCCTCCCAGAATCTGTACACCCCCAGTGAGCGCGGGTACCCAGTGTGATGTGAGATACAGCCCGAGGGGCTGGTACTGTTCTATGTGATTGCCCGAGGGGCTGGTACTGTTCTATGTGATTGCCCGAGGGGCTGATACTGCTCTATGTGATTGGCCGAGGGGCTGGTACTGTTCTGAGATATTGCTGAGGGGCGGATTTGTTGATATGGTGCCCGAGGGGCGAACCTTATGTGCTTATCTTTCCTATTTGCCTGTCATTTACTTGATTAATTGTGCATTTGTGCCCGAGGGTCGGATTTCTATGATTACTTGCACTAGTTGTTCTGCATTCATTTGCGCAACTGTTGAAAGAATCATTTTCAAAAGAGTTTAAACTGAGCTAAGATGTTTTAAAGGATCTTACAGCTTCATTGCTTTCTTACTGGATTTTGAAACTGCTTCTATACAGCATGTTGATGCTCTTTTAGTGGTTTCTTATCACTCAGTCTTTATTTATGATTATTACTCACTAAGTTGGTAGTACTCATTTTACTCCCTGCACCTTGTGTGCAGATTCAGGTATTTTCTGAGCTTGGTGGCAGTTGTCAGTGGAGTTAGCAAGGTAGCTGCCGGCATTCGCAGCACTGCTTTCTCTCTCGTCATTTTATTAGACTGTACTGAGTACATTTCAGATTTGTTAGTTGTATTTAGACTTGGTAGATGGTCATGACAAGTGACACCCCGGTATCGGGCTGTGGTTGGGTTGTACTTCCGCCTTTATGATATTGCATTGCTGTTTAGCATTATTAAAGCGTGTTTTAGCCTATTGTATTGCGTTTAGCTGTTTAACTTCGAATTGGGTATGTGTCGGCTGGCCTTGTCTTCACGATAGGCGCTATCACGACCGGGTCCAGGTTTAGGGTCGTGACAAGTTGGTATCAGAGCCTAGGTTACATAGGTCTCACGGTCATGAGCAAGTTTAGTAGAGTCTCGCGGATTGGTACGGAGACGTCTGTATTTATCCTCGAGAGGTTGCAGAACCTTTAGGAAATGCTTCACATTCTTGAAATTCTTATTGTGCGTCCTTTATTCAGCTTGAAAAGTAACTCTTGAAATTCCTTCCACGCGTTCGTGTGCGCATATGAGCGCTCAGTATCAGATGTGCATCGATGGCTTGTGATTCCCTGATCGAGGGGCGAGATGTGATCTCTGTGAGTTGATGTTGGGCCAGTTTGGAGGACTCGAGGCCGGATTTTTGCCTATAGCTTGGGCACCGAGGTGCTGATTGTGTGAGCAAGTGTTTTTGAACTTATATACTCAGTAATGCCCCTATTAGTAGAAGTGATGGTTGGATGGCTATGCGACGAGTATGTGTGCCCGCGAGATGTGATCATATGATTTGTAAGCAACGAGAAGGGTCTGCTGGAGGATAGATGGTCTATTAGGTGGTTGGTTTCCATTGTGATTGGATGTATAGCCCCGAGTTATGAGTGAGTGAAGAATCTTTTCATGTTTCCTGGTTGGGAGTGAAGTAAATTTCATGTTGCTGTATGAGTTCAGACTCAGGAAGATTAAGTGACTGCGTAATGTTCATGACGGTGGAAGGCATGCATAAATGTTAGTTTGAGGCAAAGCAGGTGGGTTATCTCCTGCGAAGTGTTCTGGAGTTGTGTGATCGTTATGTTGATGGTTAGAAGATCTCAATCACAAGTGAAATATGTGTGTTGCAATGTGAATTTGAGCTACTTAAGAGAGTAGGTTTAATTGTTTCGTGAGCAAATGCGAGAGTTGCAGAAGATATGAAGTACTAGATAGTCTGTGTCCCACGAGCTTATGAAGGATTGAGTTAATTTCACTGTGGTATTATGGCAGCAATTAAGTATATGCATTATGGGTCATTATGTGTGTTTTGATCTATGGCTTCGAGCCAAATGGGGGAGTTTGCCATTGATTAGCTGATTGCACAGTTATGTGCTATGTTGGATCTAGTTTGAGGCATGCTGGTGAATCAGTTATGGTTTGTGTAGATTGAGCCCGAGGATGGCTCGAGCAAAGGAAGAATTTTCGACTAGGGTAAGGTTATATCATGCTTCATAGGTGTTTGAAAATCACAGATTGTCTTGAGTTGTTGTTGATAAAGAATGCTCAGTGCATAAGAAAGGGGAGTGGCTTGGTAGCATCAAGGTAAGGTTATGTGCTGCAGTGTCAGAAGTGCTAATGAGACGCAGGTTGTTCGGTTCTTTTGATCGGGCTAATTTCAGTTTGGGTAGAGTAGATGACTATAGAGAATGGTTCTAATGCGTTCTGGGTTTTACATATAACAAGTGGAAATTTGCAAGTGGTACTTGTGGCTAGGAACTGAGTTTTCAGTGGAAGATGGCAAGACTTGTGGTATTTTCTATATTAATTATGGGATTCTATATATCAGTATTGGGAAGGTGAAAATAATGGCTTTAGATTCGCAGTAAGTCCTTTCAGGGTAGATATTGTGAATGTGATGCTCTTGGGCTTTAGTGGCCTGCGTAGGTTTATTGAGTTAGGAGGATTCAGTCCTGATAGACTTGGTTTTCTGTGCAAGGGGAGTCGGAGAGTTCTTGTTGATTTCTACCGCGGTTAGAGATGTATACTTTCTGCTGGTGTGAGGAGCTTGAGATGTATAGTGATTTTCTTCTAAAATGGATCAATGGAAAGTTCTTGACTAGTTGAGTACGTAGATGTTTGTGGCTCGGAAGGGAGATGAAGCTCTCATGTTATCCTAAGATGGTATGGTATATGCGGTATGTTATGGAGGATTGAGATTTGCGTGTGTAAGGTTACGGTTCAGTTCTGAACGGAAGGTCATAAAAAATCTTGGGCAGCACGGGCAGTTTTAGATAATTAGGGAAATGAGCTTCAGATGATTAGAGGAATGATCTTCAGATGATTAAGTAAATGGTATTGCTAATTGGGGTGATTTGACGAGGGTATATGTTTCAGAAAAAGGCAATGTGATTGAGTTGATGGTACTTTGGTAGTATTGTGGCACTTTCTTGTTGGATTGACTAATGATATGCGAGTTTGCCATGTGGCACAGAAGAATTATAGGTGTACCTCTCGTGGGGTGATTGAGTATTAGAGGTGTGTTGTATATTCGAGCGGCGAAATTGGGATCAGATATGGTAATTCATGTGCTATATGGAGTTGGAGACTAGGAGTTCTCATATACAGGTTAGCTCGTGGTTGTGGGCGGCAAGGTGTGGGTAGATAGTCATACGATAGCATGTGCCATGATTCAGTTATTGTGAACCTTCGGAGGGTTATTTATCTGTTGTGTGTGGCTAGGGTTGATATGTGGTTCATTAGTAAACTTATATGGATGTGTGTTCTGCACCGAGACGGTTTTGTTGACTTGAGTTGCTATTGGTGAAGGATGTGTTAATTCGATTGTTATTGATCTTATTAGTAACCTGGGGAGATCTATGAGTTACCTTTCTGTGTTTTGAGGTGTTATGATTTGTGGGTTATAGGCACATATGGTGCGGTTCTATTGGGGTTCCATAGTGGGAGTCGAGCGGGTGGAGTACTTAGGTGTTGTTCGGTGGATGGCATATCCGTTATGCCCTTTCGGGTTGTGTGGTGTATGTTATTTGCTTCACTGTGGGGATGATGATTTGTTTTGGTTCTAGATATTGATTGAGCGTGGTCGCCAATTTCGAGCAGAGTGACTTGAGGTGTTTCATGTGGAGCAATATTTGGATAGGATCACGCATTACAGTGAAGTTATGTGGAGATATAACCTTGCGGGTTAGATTCGTGTGTTCTGTTTCTACGATGTGAGACGGGTCTCAGCCTTGTGTTGTGGTGGTACTGGTGAGCTTGCGGTACAGCTCTTTCATTTGAGTCATTTTTCATGATTTGAGTATGTTCGGATTGTTGTTTATTGGAGCGCGTATTGGACAAGTTGTGGCTTTAGTCTGTATTGAGGTTTCATGTCACCAGAGTAGTTGTGTTGGAACTAAGTAAGGTCGTTGGGATCTTTAATGAATACAACAGATTCAATTTTAGCATGTTGGAAGGATAATATCGAGGTTCGGTTCGGAAATTTGCTATGGCCTTTGCCAAAGAAGAATTGGTTT
Organism: Nicotiana attenuata; assembly: GCF_001879085.1. NCBI lineage: Eukaryota > Viridiplantae > Streptophyta > Magnoliopsida > Solanales > Solanaceae > Nicotiana > Nicotiana attenuata. The sequence goes on from NW_017673458.1 coordinate 84,757, forward strand.
CATGAATAGTTGATCTGAGAGATGGTTATGGTTTACTACGTGTTTCATTTATCATTGGCAGTATATGAAAGTACTGGAATAAGACTTTAGTTGATAAGAGGTTTTTTACCGGTATTCGGGTGTTGTGTGCAGCTGCTGTGAATGGAAGTTATCGCTACATGTGTTTGAGTTATGTGGTATATCATATAATTGCACCTGAGGTTGCAGGCATGGGCTATTACAGCTGGTTCGGGCTTATTGAGAGTATAGGTGTGAGGTTTAGATCGTACTGATGGTTTCAGAAGTGAAAATGTGGTTCTATGGTTTATGGGCTAGATTGGACTGTGTAATTTCAGCACAATGTGTTATCGGACCTATATGAGATAGGGTGATGTGGGATCACCCCCCGGGTATATGCATGGTAGGTTATTCAGCGATTGGTTGGCTTTTGGAACAACTCTGGGCACATTCGAGGACGAACGTTTGTTTAAGTTGAGGAGGATGTGACGACCCGGCCACTCGTCTCATGAGTTACCGCTCCATTTCCCCCATTTCTGCTTCTTTATGCTTCGTTATCCGTATTTTGTGGTATTGGGTTGGTCGGATCGATTTCGGAATGATTTTGGTAAGTTTTGAGATACTTAGTCTCTTTTAAGAAGGTTTAAGTTGGAAAAGTCAACCGGATGTTGACTTATGTGTTAGAGGGCTCGGATGTGAGTTCCGATGGTTCGGTTAGTTTTTGGAGGTGATTTGTGACTTAGGAGCGTGATCGGAATGGGTTTTGGAGGTCCGGAGTAGAATTAGGCTTGAATTGGCGAAGTTGATATTTTGGCGATTTTCGGTTGGTAGGTGAGATTTTGATCCGATGTTCGGAATGGAATTCCGAGATTGCAGTAGCTTCCTTATGTCATTTGGGATGTGTGTGCAAAATTTCAGGTCATTCGGACGTGGTTTGGTTGGGTTTTTGATTGAAAGCGTATTTCGGAAGATTTTAGAAACTTAGGCTTGAATCAGATGCGTTTTGAGTAATTCGTTGTTGTTTGAGGTGTTTTGATGATTGGAACAAGTTTGAATAAGGTTTTAGGATGTGTTAGTGCCTTTGGTTGAGGTCCCGGGGGCCTCGGGTGAGTTTCGGGTGGTCAATCGGACTATTTTGGAGTGGAAAAGATAGCAGAAATTGCAGGTTCAGGTTGCAGAGAATTTGCTCTTCGCGATCGCATAGGGTGTATCGCGATCGCGTAGAAGGAATTGAGGAGGGCATCTAGTTGTTCTTCGCATTTGCGATTGTAGGCTCGCAATCGCATAGCTTGGGAGAGTTGTTCATCGCGAACGAGTGAGGGTAGTCGCGTTCGCATAGGGTTAATTGGACCTGGGTCTTGGCAGGATATTTGTGCATTGCGAACGCGGAGATATGTCCGCGATCGCGTAGGGTTGTTTCGTCTAATCATCGCGTTCGCGTAGACCTTGTCGGGTTCGCGTAGTGTAATTTTGGGAAGCTGAAGATTTGTTCTTCGCGATCGCGAAGGAAGTGCCGCGATCACGATGAAGGAAATACAGGCCTGGGCAGAATGTTTTTAAGTCACTTCATTCGCGATTTTGGGTCTATTTTCACCCATAGTTGATCATTTTGAGAGCTTTTTGAAGGAGATTAAAGAGGGATTCAAGGGGAAACGACTTGAGGTAAGATTTTTGGACTTAATACTTGATTCTATTGTGAAATCTACCTAGAAAATCATGGAAACTTAAGCTAAAATGGAAGAACCAGGGCTTGGAATTTTGGACCTTTCATCTGGGATTTGAAGGGCCATTTGTGGACGGATTTTGATGTTTTTGGTATGTATGAACTTGTGGGGAGATAAGGAACCTATTGGTGTAAAAATTTCTGAATTTTGAGAAGTGGGCTCGGGGCTCGGGTTTTGCTAATTTCGGGATTTTTGGAATTTTCGATTATTTTCGCTTGGGCTTTGTTCCCTTAGCATATTGTGACGTATTCGTTCTGATTTTGGATAGATTCGACGCGTCTGGAGGCCGATTCGAGGGGCAAAGGTGTCGCGAGCTAGAGATGTAGCCGATTGAGGTGAGTAATTATTGTAAATGATGTTCTGAGGGTTTGAAACCCGGGATTGCACATTGTAGTGCTATATTGAGGTGAGGCACACGCTTAATGGCAAGCGTGGGGTCGTGCGCTATTGGGGATTGTGACTTGGTCCGTCCCGATTGATGATTTTACGGTGTAGTTGATTGAAATCTATTTGCTATCATCATTATTTGGGCTGTATGCCATATTTGGGCTCCGTGCCAATTATTTGAACCCTTCGGGGGTTGTTGTTGTTGATGTTTCCTCACTGTTTTGGCTTTATACTTGAACTCAGTCATGTTATTTCCCACTGTTTTCAAAACTCAACCATGTTTAGTCTGTTTTAATACTCAAATGATATTTAAATGATGTTTTGGGCTGAGAAATACTGTTTTACTGTTGCCCGAGAGGCTTATGTGATTTTTTGACTGAGTAAGGCCGAGGGCCTGTGTTGTGAGGATATCTTTGGGATCGGGCTGCACGCCGCAGCGGTGATACATATATTTTGGGATCGGGTTGCACGCTGCAGCGGTGATACATATCTTTGGGATCGGGCTGCACGCCGCAGCGGTGATACACTAATTTGATTATGAGGCCGAGGGCCTGAGATTGTACGCCACGACGTGGCTTGATATTGATATGAGGCCGAGAGCCTGTTTATGATGCCACGAGATGACTTGTTATTGCGCTTGGGCCGTAAGGGGCCCCTCCCGGAGTCTGTACACCCCCAGTGAGCGCGGGTACCCAGTGTGATGTGAGATACAGCCCGAGGGGCTGGTACTATTCTACGTGATTGCCCGAGGGGCTGGTACTGTTCTATGTGATTGCCCGAGGGGCTGATACTGTTCTATGTGATTGCCCGAGGGGCTGGTACTGTTCTGAGATATTGCCCGAGGGGCGGATTTGTCGATATGGTTCCCGAGGGGCGAACCTTATGTGCTTATCTTTCTTATTTGCCTGCCATTTACTTGATTAATTGTGAATTTGTGCCCGAGGGGCGGATTTCTGTGCTTACTTGCACTAGTTGTTCTGCATTCATTTGCGCAACTGTTGAAAAAGTCATTTTCAAAAGAGTTTAAACCGAGCTAAGATGTTTTAAAGGATCTTACAGCTTCATTGCTTTCTTACTGGATTTTGAAACTGCTTCTATACAGCATGTTGATGCTCTTTTAGTGATTTTTTATCACTCAGCCTTTATTTATGATTATTACTCATTGAGTTGGCAGTACTAATTTTACTCCCTGCACCTTGTGTGCAGATTCAGGTATTTTCTGAGCTTGGTGGCAGTTGTCAGTGGAGTTAGCAAGGTAGCTGCCGGCGTTCGCAGCACTGCTTTATCTCTCATCATTTTATTAGACTGTACTGAGTACATTTCAGATTTGTCAGTTGTATTTAGACTTGGTAGATGCTCATGACTAGTGACACCCCGGTATCGGGCTGTGATTGGGTTGTACTTCCGCCTTGTTATGATATTGCATTGTTGTTTAGCATTATTAAAGTATGTTTTAGCCTATTGTATTGCTCTTTAGCTGTTTAACTTCGAATTGGGTATGTATCGGCTGGCCTTGTCTTCACGAGAAGTGCCATCACGACCGGGTCCGGGTTTAGGATCGTGACATTGCATGAAATAAAGATATTATAGCTTTTCTCATCTTATATGATATTGTTAGTTTTCTTATATGTTCATATTTCAATAATATTAGCTTCTCAATTTTTAGTGTTAAGTTAGATTTATGATAATTATTAAGTTATTAATATTATATTAGATTATTAAATCAATAACTTTTATACTTATCTAAATTGACTATAGCTAATAATTAGTGTAGTAGATTTTCTTAACTTTTTTTTACAAAAATAAACTTCAATAGTGGAAGTTAGGGGTGTCAATAGTTCGGTTCGGCCGGTTATTTTATAAAATTTGTACCATACTAATTTTTCGGTTATTCTATTATGTATAACCATAATTAGACTTTTCGAAATCGTCCCAATCATGTCGGTTTCACTTCGGTATCGTACGGTTCAGTTAATTTTTGATATTTTTTTAAATGTCATGTAAAATTCACATTAAAAATAGAATGCAATAACATACGTTCTTTTATAGGACTTAGCAAAACTCTCTAGACATTTTTACTTTTTAAAGGATAATGAATTAAAAAACATGAAAGATGGCTAGAGTACAGATACACAACTATTCGATAGCAACATAAAAGGAACCAAGTAAACGCAAAGAAAATATAAATCACACGAGTGGAATGATATAAACCAAGTTGGGACTCAAGAATAAAGTCTATATTAAATATTTAAAAAAATAAATCTAAATTATATGAAAGGAAACATATTCAATACATTGTAGTTTGCTACTCATAATCGCTAAAATACTTTGTGTCTTGCTAATAAAGATACTTGAAATAGCTTAGTTTAAGTATAAGTAGCATAATAGCTTTTAGGAATTAGTATTTTGAGTTTAATTACTTATTGGCTTATAACAATTTTTATAATTCCAAGGCCCAATGAAAAAAATAATGCTTTATTAATTTTAAACTTACTATATAAATATATTTTTCACATATAAAATTTATTCGGTACGGTTCGGTACTCTTTCGGTTTATTTTTATAAAATAAAAAACCTACCCTAATTATCGGCACGGTTATAGATTTATATAAAAACCTACGGTTTCTTCCAAAGAAACCTAAAATTCGGTTCGCTGCGGTACGGTTCGGTCGGTTTAGTCGGTTTTTAAATATTCATTGACACCTCTAGTGGAAATATGTAACTACTATTTAATACAAATAATACTCAAAATAATCATAATAATAGTGAAAATATGTAACTATTCTTAAAAATAATACTCACAAGAGAGACAAGATCTCCTTCATGTATAAGAAGAATATAAAAAAAAGTTTAGATTCGGTGTATAATTTGATTTATGATAATTATTAAGATAGTATAAATTATTAAGGACCATATACATGTATATCACTACAACAATTAAAGTCTTTAATATGAATACTTTTGTGAAAAAATAAGTTATTTAAAAGTAATAGAGTATATGACATACATGAATATCTATAACTATTAATAATAATTTAAACTTTACATACAAAATTATATAATTAACAACAACAGCAATACAAGAAAAGATAAGTTTGATAAGTCTAAAATGTTTTAAGTGATAACTTTTGCTGTTATAGGCAGGTAAACAAATGAGCTGTTGCTTGAGAATGAAGATTAATTTGTATTTTAAATAATTATGTAATTTTATATACAATTTATATTTTTCTTCCTTAATTACTCTTTTTCTATCTTATAAGAAAAATATAATTGTTACATTTGACATTAATATTTCATTATCTAGTAGTGTTAGTGTCACGACCCTAGTTCACCAACCGTGAACATGTCATGACGGCACCTGGTCCCCATGACCAGGTAAGCCTAACATTGCGGAAATATAGTAATTGCGGAAAAATAGAGAAAATCGAATCAAATATCTAAAGGAAGCTCTACTGAATGCCGCTTGGCAAGTACAACTCAATATCACAAGTCTAAAATAATTCCCAAAACCCGAAAACTCATGGGCAACACAGGCTACAGAAGTGTATAGTAAAGGTTCCAAACTCCAGAATTTCTAACAATCGAAAGAAGGAAAAACTAAGTACTAAAGATAGAATAAGAGGGAGACTCGTCGGTCTGCGGACGCAGCAGATCTACCTCGAAGTCTCCATAGTCCTCCTGCCTCACTGATAGTGCGCCTGAGTAGAGGTACCTGGATGATCTGCACATGAAAAACATGCGCAGGAAGGGCATGAGTACACCACAACGGTACTCAGTAAGTGCTAAGCCTAACCTCAGTTGAGTAGCGACGAGGAAGGTCAGGGCCATACTGAGACAAAATATAGTAATAACAATAATTAACAGTATGATAATCTGACAGAAATAATAAATACAGCAGTGAAATAAGGCAGGTCAACGAGACAATAACAAGCACAAAGGACAGAGCAAACACAGAGTAAATACAACTCAATACCAATGATAGCAATGAGGGTCTCCCAGGATACCGTCCTGTAGCCCTTTCCTCTACTGTCCAATGGATCTCTCGGGATACCGTCCCGTAGTCCAACTCATATACCAAACCGAAGGATCTTCCGGGATACCGTCCCGTAGTCCAACCATCAAAATGCTGGGGGATCTATCAGGAATCTAACCCGCAGTCCCAAAGTAAAAGTGCAGGGGGATCTACCGGGAATCGAACCCGTAGTCCCAAAGTAAACAAACAAGGGGGGGGGGGGGGAGCTACCGGAATCCCACATCCGTAGTCCCGATGTAAATGCGCAACCACAGCCAGAAACAAACTAAGGAATAAAGTACGAAAGATAGAGCAATAGATAGAATTAGCCTAGCATGCTTCACGTAGTACAGTCAAACAACTTAAGCAATTAGGCAGTTAAGTCAGCTAAACATGCTTTCTAAATCTAGCACAAGTATAATTTCAAGTAGGANCTAATACCTTATTCGAACTTGTACCAATCCTTAAAACACCTAAAACAACACCGGAAGTCCGATTAAATCAAAGATTCAAGCCTAAGAACTTCAAATTCCAACAAAACACACTTTCGATCAAAAACCTAACCAAACCTCACCGGAATGACCTGAAATTTTGCGCACACATCCCAAATGACATGACGGAGCTACTGCAACTTCCGGAATTCCAATCCGACCCTCGGATCAAAAACTCACTATCGGACCGGAAACTTCCAAAATTCAAACTTCGGCATTTCAAGCCTAAATGAGCTACGAGCCTCCAAAATACATTCCGAACACGCTCCCAACCCCGAAATCACCTAACGGAGCTAACGGAACCATCAAATTTCCATTCCGAGGTCGTCTTCACACTGTTCCGATTACGGACCATTTTTCAACTCTTAAGCTCTCATTTAGGGACTAAGTGTCCCAAAATACTCCGAATCCCAACACCGAACGTCCCGGCAAACCAAAATAGCAGAAATGAACTTAGGGGAAGCAGTTAATGGGGGATCGAGGCGTAAATTCCAAAAACGACCGGCCGGGTCGTTACAGTTAGGCAACTCTTATCATGATTTTCATAATCGAGCAAAAATACTCAATTAGCTACAAGATTTTGTTTCGAATAATTTCATAGGTCTAAAAGGTTACTATTACTATAGCAAGTTTCAACTTGTAACAAAAGCTAATGATTAGCTACGAAATTTTATCAAAGTAATAAATTGGTAGCTAGATTATTCTATAATGACAAATAATTATAGTTATTAAGCCAACTATTGCCGTGTTTTAGAACTTGAAACAAAATATTTATCTAGCTATAATATTTTATTTAAAATAATTTATTTTGTTTACAAGGTTACTTCTGCTACAGTAACTTTCAGTTTGTAGCAAAAACTAACAATTAGCTACAATAGTTTATCATAATAATAAATTCGTGGGTATATCATTTACCTATTGCTACAATTTTTTACAACTTGAAGCAAATGTATTTCTTTAGCTACAGTGTTTTATTTTGGATAATTTATTGTGGCTAAAAGGTTACTACTGCTATATTAACTTTTAATGCGTGGCTAAAATGTATGAATTAGCTACGCAATTTTATTATAGCAATAAGTTTGTAGCTATTTAGGCAATTATTGCTACGATTGTTAGCAATTATAGCAAAAATAAGGAATTAGCTTTACCAATTCAATTTTCGTGGCTAGCAAATTTTACGAATTTGTAAGTAGCTAGAAAATTCTAATTTTTGTGGCTATTGTTAGGTATTAGCCACGATTTTTAAATTCATAGATGAGATTTTATAGCTATAAATACATTATGTTGTAGTGCAAGAATTATGACCTCTGTCATAAATGTGGAAAGTCAGGGCATTTCATCATGGATTGCCCTCTCCTGAAGCAAGAACATTTCAAGCACAACTCTGATAAAGCAGCCAAGAGGAACCTGGTTCCCGACAAACGCTTCAAAAGAAAGAACGTCGCTGACAATGTTGTGAAGCAAGCTCTTGCAGCATGGGGAGATTCCTCCAGTGATTCTGAAGAAGAAAATGATGCACGTGATAGTTCTATGATGGCAGTTGAAAGTGAAGACAATGAATATGATTCAATAATTGCTTTGATGGCTCAGTTAGACAATGATGAAGATGATGACAATGATGAGGTAAATTTTAGGGATGTTCAGAGAAATCTGAAATCCTACTCTCCTAAGAAACTCATGTCACTAGAAAATGTATTAATTGATGCCTATCATATTCTTGTAGATGATATCAAATCCCTTAACCATAGAGTTAAGAGATGCTGAACAAACTAGAGATGACTTGGTAGTTTGTGTGGTTGATTTGAAGGAAACCATAGTTATTCTAGAAAATGAAAAGGAGGTTCTAACTGAGGAAATTGCTAGTGTAGAACATGAAAGAGACGATTTGATGGTAGTAGTTGTTGACTTAAAAGAAACCATCGAAAATTTTAGTAAAGAAAAGAATGGCTTAGTGGAGAAAGTTGATGCCTTAGAGCAAGAAAGAGATGACCTCTTAGTTGTGATTATAGACTTGAAGGAAACAATAGAGGAACTCAAAGCAGAATGTAGGTCTGGAAATTCTGAGAAAGGAAAAGAAGTTGCTAGTGAAGCACATATTAAGCTTGAAAACGAGTTAAATGCTGTAAAAACTAGTTTATGTGCTGAACTTGAGAAAAATAGATAACTTCAAGCAGATTTGGAAAGAGTAAAAAATGATCTTGAGAAGTCTCTTAAGTGGACCTGGTCCTCGGATGCTATTACTGCCATGTATGTTAATAATGGTGGAAACAGGCAGGGAATAGAGTTTCAAAGGGAGAGAACTCCTTATAACCCTCATAGCAAGTATGTTATTGTACCTGATAACTGGCTGTGTACCCACTGTGGGAACAATGGGCATTTCAAAGAAAATTGCCAAGCCAAGGTTCAGTCTCCTCAGAAAAACAAAGTTTTTGCTGAAAGAGTAACTGCTGAAAAAGGACCAGGTGCCACCCATAAAAAGCGCATGTTACCTGCATGGACTAGAAGAGCACTTATTCATCCTCTTGTTTATTACAAGGGACCCAAACTTGCTTGGGTTCCTAAGTCTAACCCTTGATTTTCTTGTGCAGGGAACAGTGAAAGGAAGCAGTCAACAATGGTTCATCGACAGTGGATGCTCAAAGTACATGACTAGGAATACCATGGACTAGGGGTGTGCATTCGAATCGGTTTATCGATAAATCGAATCGATTATTTGTTATCGGTTTATCGATTTCGATTTCGATTTCGAAATTTTCCTTATCGAGTTATCGATTTCGATTTCGATTTTGTCCTCTTCGTTATCGGTTTATATATAAACCGATAAGATATACTAAAAAGATAAATATACCCTTATTCTATAATACCCTTTCCTTTACCCTAAGTCCCTAACCCTATGTCAAGAACCAAATCAACAACATTTCTTCTCATTTTAACTACCAAAATTCGACAAAAATGTCAGGAAGAGGCAAAGGTGGCAAAGGATTGGGCAAAAGAGGAGCAAAGAGGCACAGAAAAGTTTTAAGGGACAACATCCAGGGAATTACAAAGCCTGCAATTCATAGGCTCGCTCGTAGGGGAGGAGTTAAGCGTATTTCTGGTTTGATTTATGAGGAGACGCGTGGGGTTTTGAAGATATTATTGGAGAATATGATTCGTGATGCTGTGACTTACATAGAACACGCTAGGAGAAATATTGTTACCGCTATGGATGTTGTTTATGCACTCAAGAGACAGGGCAGGACTCTCTATGGATTTGGGGGTTAGGTTTTTGGAATTAGGGTTTGTGTGGGTAATGATTGTAGATCATTTTATCACTTGTTGTGGATTAGAATTTCTTAGTTTTTGTTTGAGCTTGGTATTGTAATTCTCCGTTACATATTCAAGAAATAGTAATTGGCAAAAGAGATTGCTCAGTACTAAAAAAAAAGAAGTCACTAACCCTATTATTTCCTCTACCCATTCTTCAGCACCGCTTTTACCTTTCTCCCTCTCTCCCGCGAACTGCAAACCCAACAGAGAAAGTGAACTCCGGCGAACTCCGGCGTACTCTTGCGTACTCCGGCGTACTCTAGCATACTCCGGTGTACTCTGGCGACTTCAATAGTAGGTTTCTCCCTATCCCTCTCTCCGTGCCTTTGACACAATTTTTATGTTATAAATGTGTTCGTCTTATTTTAGCTTCTTTTTGTCCATATTAGTTAGGCGTGTTTATAGCGATATACTTTCTGTGGAATCCCGCAAATTTTCTTATTGGTGTAATCGATAACCGAATCGATAAGCCCCAAAAATCGATAAATCGAAATCGAAAAAATTGAAACCTTATTAAAACGATAACGATAAGCATATGTACAAATCGATAATCGATAAGTAATTATCGATAAGGGTCAAAATCGAATCGATAAATCGAATGCGCACCCCTACCATGGACTTTCTTTCATTAACAGCCCTGCAAGAAGGGAGTGTATCCTTTGGAAATGGGAAAAAGGGGCACATCTTGGTGTTGGAAAAATTGGAAAACCATTCACTCACTCAATTGAAAATGTATACTATGTTAATGGTCTTAAGTACAGTCTCTTAAGTGTCTCTCAGATATGTGATAAGGGAAACAAGGTGGAATTCTTGTCCAAAATATGCACAGTTACAAATGTAGTAACTGGTGAAGTGGTACTTGTGGCTAGAAGATACAAGAATATCTACGTTGCTGATTTTGAGTCCCTACAAAGTGGTGATCTGAGCTGCTTGAAAGCAGTTGATGATGATGTTGAACTGTGGCACAGAAGGTTGGGGCATGCAAGCTTCTCTCTACTGAATAAGTTGGTTCAGAAGGACCTGGTTCGTGGTCTGCTCAATTCAAAGTTCAAAGAGCACAAGGTTTGTGATGCTTGCGCTAGAGGAAAGCATGTGAAATCTTCATTCAAGCCAAAGAAGGATGTCAGCACCTCAAAACCACTTGATCTCCTTCATATGGATCTATGTGGCCCTATGAGAGTGCAAAGCAGGGGAGGAAAAAGATACACTTTTGTGATAGTGGATGATTATTCCAGATTCACTTGGACTCTGTTCCTTAGAACAAAATATGAGACCTTTGAAGTTTTTGTAGCCTCTGTGAAGAAAATTCAAGTGAAGATGGAGTCAAAAGTAGCATGCATTAGATCAGATCATGGAACATAATTTGTCAATGCTAAGTTTGACGAATTCTGCAACGAGAATGTCATTACCCATAACTTCTCAGCCCCAAGAACTCCACAGCAAAATAAAGTTGTGGAAAGGAAGAACAGAACCCTTGAAGAAATGGCAAGAACAATGTTGATCGATAGTGGGATTGCTAAGAACTTCTGGGCTGAAGCTGTCAACACTGCCTGCTACTTGGTGAACAGGTGCATGATCAGGTCTCTCTTAAACAAAACCCCCTATGAGTTGTTGAATGGAAAGAAGCCCAAGCTGACTTACTTAAGAACATTTGGGTGCAAATGTTATGTTCTCAACAATGGAAAGAATTGGCTTGGAAAAATTGATGCCAAGAGTGATGAAGGAATCTTTTTGGGATATTCTTCTCAAAGTAAAGCCTACAAGGTATACAACAAGCGGACTCAGTGTGTTGAGGAAAGTGTACATGTAATCTTTGACGAGTCCTACCTCTCCTGTGAGAAAAGCAACAAGGATGATCAATATGGAGAGCCTCTGCTGGTTCCAAGTGAAGTCATTGATATGGCAAATGGAAGGCAGATATGATGAGTCAAGTGAAGGAGACAAGTGACGACAATGCAGTCTCTTCCTCATCAGTCGGAGAGGAACCGGGTACCACAATTACAACCACTGAAGCTGAAGAAAGAGTGGTTGATGCAGTTCAAAGTACACCACAGGTGGCTGAAAGAAGGATACAAGGGAACTAGTCAGGATTACCCAACTCCTCTACAAATGAAGCTCAAGTGCCCAACTGGAAACACAAAAGCTCTCATCCTCTTGACAACATAATTACTCCTCTGGATTCAGGAGTCCAAACCAGATCAAAAGCTAGAAATTCACTTGCCTTCTCAGCATTCCTCTCCCAAATAGAACCCAAAAACATTAAGGAAGCCTTAAAAGATGCAGACTAGATCACAGCCATGCAAGATGAGTTGCATCAGTTCGAAAGAAACAACGTATGGCACCTGGTACCTAGACCCTCAGATCAAACCATTATAGGAACCAGGTGGGCATTCAGGAATAAGCTCGATGAACATGGAAACACTACAAGGAAAAGGCAAGGTTAGTGGTCCAAGGCTACAATCAGGAGGAAGAAACTGATTATGATGAGACTTTTGCTCCGGTTGCTCGCATGGAAGCTATCAAAATCCTCATTGCCTTTGCATCACATATAGAATTCACCCTATTCCAAATGGATGTCAAAAGTGCATTTCTGAATGGCTTCCTCAAGGAAGAAGTGTATGTAAAGCAACTTCCAGGTTTTGAATGTCATAAACACCCTAAATATGTGTTCAAATTGGACAAGGCATTGTATGGGTTGAAGCAGGCTCCTCGAGCTTGGTATGAACGGTTGTCAAAATTTCTCGTAGAAAATGGTTTTACAAGAGAAAAAATTGACAACACTTTGTTTCTGAAGAAACGAGCAAGAAACCTGCTCATTGTTCAGGTATATGTTGATGATATCATTTTGGGGCAACAACTGATTCACTATGTGAGGAATTTGCAAAACTCATGGGAAATGAGTTTGAGATGAGCATGATGGGTGAGTTGAATTTCTTCTTGGGTCTTCAAGTAAAGTAGTTCACAAAGGGAACATTCATTAGTTAGCAGAAGTATATCAAAGAGCTTCTGAAGAGGTTTGACATGGAAGCATCAAAAGTGATTGACACTCCCATTGCCACAGCTACTCGACTTGATATGGATGAATCTTGCTCTCCGGTGAATCAAACAATGTATATAGGCATCATTGGGTCTCTCCTCTATGTTATTGCAAGCAGGCCAGATATTATCTTCAGTGTGGGTCTATGTGCAAGATTTCAGTCAAACCCCAAGGAATCTCATCTAAAGGCTGCCAAAAGAATCTTGAGATATCTTGAGGGAACGCAAGACTTGGTTCTCTACTACCCTTCAGGTGATAATTTTAATCTTATTGGGTATGCTGATGCTGACTATGCAGGTTATCTTGTAGATAGGAAAAGCACGTCTGGAATGGCTCTCTTCTTGGGATCATGTCTTATCTCATGGGGCACAAGAAAGCAAAATTCAGTAGCTCTTTCAACAATTGAAGCAGAATATGTTGCTGCAGCCTCCTGCTATGCTCAGCTTCTATGGATCAAATAGCAATTGGAAGATTTTGGAGTGTACACTGACTGTGTGCCTCTTCTGTGTGATAAAACAAGTGCACTCGACATGGCCAAAAATCTTGTCCAACATAAAAGAACCAAGCACATTGATATGAGACATCATTTTCTTAGAGACAATGTGGAGAAGGGTCTTATCTGTATAAAGTTTTGCAGCACAGAAGACCAAATTACATATATCTTCACCAAAGCCCTGAGCAGAGAACACTTTGAGAGAAACAGGCTGGCACTGGGGCTAATAAAGCCTAATTGAGAACCTGATTCCTACTATATGGCTATGAAAATCACATATAGGTAAAATTAGCTAAAGTGTTTTCTGGCCAAGTCTAACTCACTTCTATTCCGTTACAAGTAGACACGCATGATGATTGTAGAAGCTACTGAGGCAATGCATAAGCGGTAAAAGAGGGTTTAGAATTTTTGAAAGACCGATCAAGAACCTGGTTCTAGTACCATAGGTTAGTAGTCTTGTGTTTTTCTCATACATATCTTAAAAAAATTGAGTGCCATGTCATCAACCTTTTCAGACCCTGCATGTCACGTCTTTTCTTTCAAATCCCTTCACTTCCCTCTGAAACATTGCATCTTCCCAGAAATCTATCGCCATTTCAGAACAGATTTCTCTCTCTCCCTCATAATTGCCATCTTTCTCATTAAAACCCTCTCATCTCCAAACCTTGAACGATCTCTCTCTCTCTCTCTCTCTCTCTCTCTCTCTCTCTCTCTCTTCTCTCAGCCTCTCCAGAACTTTCAAACTAATTATCTATCATGGCTGAAGATCAAACAATCCTTCCCACCATTGAAGAGAAAACCCTCGACTCCTCTGTTCCTAGTGAAACACCTCTCAACATTCCCCCTTCCACCACTATTGAAAGTGAAACACCTAAACCTGATTCTCTTTCACCCTTTATCACTCTCACCACTCCCTCAGACCACATTCTCCCTCTAAGTGTTGAGAACTCAGAAATCCTTAAAATCTACAGTTTCTCTTCTTTGTCACCTGAGATTCTCACAGAACAAAGCAAAGATGAAGAAAATAGTGAGTCTCCACAGGCATAAAAGGTTTCTGAGGACAATGTTGATCAGTCTACAGGTACTCCTGCCTCGGACATTGTTGCACCTATGGAATCTCAGGAGAGAAAGGCCATAGAAAACATGTTGGCCGTCTCTACTGAAGGGATAGTGAATGAGGAAACCTCTACTATGCCTGAGTCTCAGGGGGAAGAGACTCAGCCGTTGGTGGGAGAAGGAACAATGGTACTCTTTGAAAAACCAGCACCAGAATGAGACTATTGGACTCCTTTTAAAGGACCTGACCCCTTTTATGAGGAAACAGGTCAGGGTTCTTCTTCCCATATCAGTTTCGACCCTGCTCCTTCTACTCACTTTGATGTTGAACCCTAGGAAGTAGTGGCTCCTGCTATGAGGTCCAATGATGAAGAAGATCAGGATGATGTTGCTCCGAGTGCGTTTATTGCCAGAAGGAGGCCAGTAGCCACTCCTGATCCCTCTCCCAAGCGACCTACTACAAAGTTGCAGAAGAAGGAGGCTCTTGAGTCTTGCTTTGAAGAAGAGCAAAAGGAGTAACAGGAAGAAGAAAAGGAGAGATTATTTGTGACAAGAATATTCCGGTAGTAGAAATGGATGAGGAAGCTCAAGAGGAACCAAGTTCCTTAGTTAAGAGATCTCAGAAAAAGAAACAATCTGCTGAAAGTATTTCAAAGGAGGTTGTTGGGATGCCCAGTAAAAAGTATGTGGAAAGTGGTGACAAGTTGAAGCAAGTGTTGGTTGAAGAGTCAATGTCTGATAATGATATTCTAGTGAAGTCAAGTGGAAAGGTTAAGTCTAGTTGAAAGTCTGGTAAAAAGGAAATTGAAGCACGTGCAGGAACCCAATTCTGTGAAGAAAGTGACATGTGAAAGTGTGTCTGGTAAAGAAAGGTACCAAAAAGTACTATGGGGTCGCACATTTGACCCAGAAATATCTGAGATGGCTGGTATGAGGCATATACTTGAGATGGTCGAATTTTAAAGGTGGGTACATCTGTTCAAAGTAGATGTGCCAAAGGTTTATGAGGATGAGGTCCAAAGTTCTATGAAGACCTCTTTACTGTTGAATCTGATCAAATCTGTGCACTGGTAAATGGAGTCGACATTCTTATGGACTCTGCTTTGCTAGGTGACATACTTAAGGTTCCTGCTAAAGGAGTGTCTTCTGTTAGAGATGCTTGTGGAGAAAACTTTAGGCATGTTATAGTTAAGGAGGGAGCAGTGCAATGGGGGAAACGGGTACACAAGAAAGCCTTGCTTCCCGTTTATTAGCTCCTTTTTGAATTGGTGAATAAGGTCCTGCTTCCTCGCGTTGAGAGGAGGTCCATCACATCCAAGTCTGATCTGTATATGATGGAAGCATTGTATGGGTTCAGCACTGTTAATCTGCCAGCTATAATGATTGAGCATATGCAAAAGGTGGCAACATTTAAGGATGGAATCATGGTCTTCCCTATGGATTTCTTCTCACGCATGTCTTCAAATTCTTCAATGTGCCTTTGGGACAGCCTAAGATGGGGACCAAGAAGTAGACCTTCTCGCAGACTACTCTAGAGGAATGTGAGTGTGTTGAAAAGGTTGGAGGGGTAGGAAGCACTTCAACGATCTCACAGCTTATCAATGCTCAGAACAATGCTACTGAGGAGATCAGGAAGTTGAAGGCTAGGAATGCCATTCTAGAGACTCATCTAAGTCAGGATCAAGAGGCACCAGGGTCCTCCAATTCATCAAGTGCAGAGGTTGCTCGTTTGACAAAAGAAAATGCTGATCTCAGGCAACAGGTTGAGAACCTGAGGGAGAAACTGCTCGCAGAGCAAATGTCCGCAAATGCTCAGATTGATCTCGTTCTCAACAATCTTGCTGCCGCTTCTAAGCCCTCTTCCTCTAGTGTCCCCTAGGCTAATCCTTCAGTGACCGGTTTCCAGTTTATCTCTTCTATTTAGATGACTTTTGTGGTAGTTGTTTTTGTTTTTTTTATTTTGTGGTATGGATGGAATTCACTTGTACTGCTCCCGTTCTTAACGGTCCAAATCTGCCTTTTCTGTAACACCAAAGGCTTATGTTTTATAAAATTAATAAAGACTCTCCTCTTTTGCTGTAAATGCTTATGTTTCTCTGCTTATCTTCTTTATCATGTGGTGTGCACATATGTGGCATGAGTTAGCTAGGCTAGACCTATTTATATTGATTGCTTGCTTATGTTTTTTTAATGATGCCAAAAGGGGGAAGAGTAGTGTTGGTAAAATTGAAGGAGTTACGAAGAAGCAGCGACTGATTCAGTGGGAAGCAAAAATTTAGGGGGAACTTGTGAAGTTCCTGATACTTTATCTGTTTTTTTTTTCTAAATATGATTGTCAATTTTTAAGTTTATCATCATCAAAAAGGGGGAAATTGATGGGTTTACAATACCTTAGTTTTATGTTTGATGATCTAACAAACTTATTGTCAAAGAACCAGATAAGGAACCTGATATACTTGGTACACAACTCAAATCAACAAACTCAAGCTCATGTGAGTTGCTATGACTTCAGAAGACAAAGAATCAAAACAGGGACCTGATCCTCTTGTGTTCCCCTGACAGCAGTACGAAGTCAACTGTCTACAGCTGAAAAGTGAACTGCCTGCATTGTACACGCAAACAGTGCAGCACAGTACAACAGTCACTTCTCATTGACCAACCAAGTAATTACATCATTCAAGTGATGTCATCTATATTGTATTAACAATAAACATTACAACGAAACATCACTTGAACACATGAGAATTATTCAAGCACTTCAAGCGTCTGACAATCAAGCATTCAATTGTCAAGTGCATCAAGAACAAAGTACAACACTACTACGGACCAGTTCCTACATGAAGTCTCTTGTATGTCCTTAGTTGAGTTGTAACTTTGTAATTGTTCTTCATTGTAATTCCTACTCTGCTTATCTAGAAGCTTTAATTAGGAACCCCTTGTAAACCATAAACCTTCAGTGTTTGTGTCGTGACTAGAGTTAGTCATGAGTTGAAGTCTTTGTAATATGTGTATTGCAAAATGGCTTGTAACAGGTGTATTACAAGTTAGTGAGTGATTAAGAGTTTAATTCCTAGATTGCATAGGTTGTAATCTAAAGTTTGCTCATAGTGAAGTTGAAATCCTACCAGTGTAGGTCGTGATTTTTTATCTCTTTGAGCAAGGATTTTTCCACGTAAAAGTTCCATGTTCCATTTACTTACTGTTGCATTAGCGTTATTTGTGGAAACCTATATAGGACCTGGTCTCTATATAGTTTGGCGGACTTATATATTCTATCAGTTAATTCATTATATTAACATAAAATACATATTTTACACATAATCAGCATATAATTTTTTGCATATTTAGTCAACCATTGTTAAAAGCCTGATTGAGTAATTGATACATACAAGAAAAATTAACCCAAATAACCGTTCACCCAACCGCTTAAACTAAAAATACCCGGATGATGTATAATATATGTATAATCCATATATAATATGTGTATAATTATATATAATCAGTATATAATCTATGTGTATCTTCTAGGAAAAGTAAATACTTGTAATTTAGATGGCTATTTGTGTAAGAATCCCTTGATACAATCACTAATGGGACTGGCTCCCGGGCCCTGGCCTCTGTTTTAATCCATCAATATGACCCTGTTCTCGAACCCATTTAAGTAGCAGTCAGTGTAAAAATTGCGTAGAGTAGCCACTTTTTAAAGTGGTATTTACTTTTTATCCAGCATTTTTAATGCTGAGCAAAAGTAGTCACAAGTCTATTAAAATTAATATGAAAAGATGGTATTACCCTTTCTTCTATCTCTTTTCCTTCCCAAACCCTCGATCAAAACTTCAAAACCCTTTCTCCCAATCAAAATTTCCCAAACTCCTCTCGTTCTTCTCTTCCCCGTGCAGTAAGTTCTTCCCCAACTTATTTGAAAATATCAAAGTTAGTCCTTAGTTCCTATTTAAAATAAATGTATTTCTTTACACAGCGCACGAATGCATACATTTCATTCAAAAAATATAAACTCGGTTAGGAAGTTCAAGTCAAAGCTTTATTTTCTATTTGTCTTCTTTGAGTGGAGAAACTTCATATATTATGATGAGACAATATAAAATCCCTCTCGCTGTTGTCACAGTATTCTGGTCTATCAACTGCTGGACATAGAGATACCAACCATCTCCATTATAGGAATGCTTGTCAAAGAAAGAATTGGTCCTTAAATTAGAGTTGGAAGTTCAAAAATTAAGGACAGGTAGTCCTTAAGTTAGAGGTACAAGCACATAAATTAAGGACAGATAGTCCTGAACTTAGAGTTCCAAGTTTAAGAAATAAGGACATGTAGTCCTGAACTTAGAGGGTATTTGGATTGGCTTATTTTAAATGCTTATTGGCATTTGAGCACTTTTTCGGTGTGTGTGGTGTTTGACAATCATAAAAAGTGCTTAAAAGCACTTACTTTTAGGCATAAAAAGTACAAAAATAAACCAAATGCCAAAAGTTGGGTATTTCCAACTTATGGCTTTTGGCTTTTAGCTTAAAAACTACTTTTTATAAGCCAATCCAAACACCCTCTTAGAGTTACAAGCTCAAAAACTAAGGATAGATAGTCCTTAACTTAGATTTACAAGCTTATAAATTAAGGAAGCTAGTCCTGAACTTACAGTAACAAGTTCATAAGTTAAGGACACTTGGTCCTGAACTTAGAGTTGGAAGTTCAAAAATTAGACACTTGGTCCTTAATTTAGAGTTACAAGTACAAAAATTAAGGACATGTAGTCCTTAACTTAGAGTTACAAGCACAGAAATTAAGGACAAGTAGTCCTGAACTTCGAGTTCCAAGTTTAAAAGTTAAGGACATGTAGTCCTAAACTTAGACTTACAAGCTCATAAATTAAGGACAACTAGTCATAGACTTACAGTAACAAGCTCATAAGTTAAGGACACTTGGTCCTGAACTTTATGAGCAGAAGGGTATTTTCGTCCGGACGGATAAAATTTTATTAAAGCAGCGATTAAAGACTAAAGACATTATAAAATAGTGACTTAAAAGTAAATACATATCTTATTACTGGCTAACTGTGCACTTACCCCACGGTCAGTAGTGTCGGATTTGACAAGGCCCAAATTATTCCAAAAAGGAAAGGTCCATTTATCTGCCACTCTAAGAAAAAGTCCATTTATCCGAAAAGTCCATTATAGTCGCACTAAAAAGCCAATATCTCATTCATTAGAGAAATTCATTATCCAAAAAATTAAGAAGGAAGACTTCCCACGAGCTTATGAATTGTTTAATGATTGATCAAACAATCTGCTTGGGAGATATGATTTTTCAGACCCGGCATTACAATCATTACCAAATTTTTTAAGATAATGAGTGTAATATCCTGAAGTAGACCTGTGGTGAATCCAAATGCTAAGTTCCAGAAGATTTTTTAGGTCGAACCTTATATGCGTGGGCGAAAAAAAAAAAGGTACAAATTGAATTAAATATATATTTAAAATTCACTCACTAAGTCAAAATCTACGGTTGAACTTAGATTATTTAGGTCGAACCTCATATGTGCGTGTAAAAAACAAGTTCAAATTGAATTAGATATAGATTTTAGAATACACTCACTACCTTTTTTTTTACCATATAAATCAACTTATTTTAAAAAGTATTTAGAATACACTCACTAACTCAAAATCTACCGCGCCTACATTTTGGATCCCCCACGACAAACATCAAGGTAAAGATGCATGTTAAAACCCATACAACAACAACAAATCCAGTGTGATCCTACAGGTTACCTTGCGAAGTTATGATCCTACAAGTTACCTTGCGAAGTTATAGAGGCTGTTTCGGATAGACCCACGCACACGGTAATAGCAGTGTTTAAAAGAAGTGCAGATCCATCTTGGCAATACAAATATGCAGTATTTATAACAAATTTGCTTTCATAATCCAAGGAATGTTATGTACAACAATTTTATTAATTTGCTGGTAGAGGAAACATGATTCCTCTCTGTTAACAATGAAATCTACAGAGGACACATATACAGAGTCCATGAGAAGTAATTAAATGCTACTACCTTTTTCAGCAGCTGCTATTAATAATAAATGCATATCATTAGCATTTCATCAGCTAAATTTATTCTCAGTAAACAATTTCAATGAATTTATTTGATGCCCATGTTCTGGCCACATCAGAAACCTTATTTTCCTCAACCTGCAACCTTCTCAACTTTGGTGAATTCAACACAAATAACTCAACAGCCTGTACCTCAATCCCACAACAATACATTACATCAACACTTTCTAATTTCCTGCAACACTTGGCCAATGAAACCATTGCTAAATTTGTCAACTTGTTACAACCCCTTAACTTCAATTCATTCAAATTGTTACAAGACACAACCATTGATATCAGTTCTTTATCAATTAACATGTCATTAAAAGACAAATCCAATTTCCTTAATTTCTTCAAATCCTGTCCTAATGTAGCCAACAGACCAGATTCTCTTTCTACTACATCACAATTTATCAAAGCCAATTCTTCAAGTCCATTAGCCATAGCATTTCCAAGAATCTTTAGCCCTTCACCAGTAACAAGACAACAACTTTGTAACCTTAAACACCTCAAACTCCTCAAATTTTCAGCAGCAGCTATCAAATGACTATTATCAAGATCAAGAGGCAATCTTAAATCAAGCTTCTGTAAATTAGTACAACATATGCTTTGACTCAAGAAATGAAGTAACCCCTCTTTACTACCACCATCATATATCAACAAAGAATTCAACATACCACAATTCTCAGCCAATTTTAACAAAACCCCATCAACAATTGCTCTACAAGTTCTTAATTCCACTGTTTCAAGACCCTCCAAATATTCAAGAAATGCTAAAAAAGAACTTTGATCACCAACACTTTCACAGCTTTTCAGCTTTAAATTTCTCACCTTTTTGCAATTTCTCCATAAAAAACTAACACCCTTATCCCTTGCTTTAATTCCAGTCAATAAAAGACTCTCTAAATTCAACTCAGAATCACAAGAACCAGAAAAGTCAACAAAATCCAATTCCCTTGAATCCCCAGCTGAGTAAACAGATAATTCTTTAAGAGATTTATTAAAAGAAGCCAACCACATGAAATTCAAAGGTCTAAAAAGAGTAACAGTAAGAGAAACAAGATTAGGACAAGAAGCAGAAAGAGAAACAAGAGAAAAATGAGAAAGAGGACCAGATAAGAATTTAAGGTACTTGAGATTAGGACAAGATGAAGAGATTGAAAACAGTAAATGATCGGAAGAATCTAAGGTGGTTGTAATAGTAACAGAGACAGTAGATAAATATGGGTAAAAACGAAGAAAAGAGGTAAAAAGAGGAATAAAAGGGGGTTCAATGAAACTGAGAGAAAGAGAAGTAGTTGAAGAGCGAAGAAGATAAAGCCACCGCTTACAGACTAAAGAAACGGCGGCGGAGGACGGCGGTGGAAGGCGGCGGAATATTTCTTGAAGAAGTTCATCACAGAGAATTGTATTCATTCTGTACTTTGCAGTTTGCAGACACAAAAAATCAACTGATTTCTATAGTTTGAGCTGTGAGGTGGCTTTATTTACCTACCACTCGTTATTTTTAATTTTTTTAAAATTAGCTTTCATTTGCTTTTGGTTGTGATGTAATTTTCTGGTTATAATTTTCTTCCCCATCTTTTGTTTTTTCTTTTTTGTTTCTTTTTTAAAGGACTTAAAAAAGGGAGCAGTTCTCTGACGTGGAAGACACGAACAATGCCAAGTTATTGCAGTGAAGCAAATGCATTTCTCATTATTCACTTCTGGATTTAATTTGCTTAATATATACTATGATTTTGAAGGGAAGCGTTGCGCAACAGGAAAAGTGTTGATTTTTAAGTCATAGAAGTAGCTTCTTACAAATACAAAATAAAATTGCCCGATTTTACTGATTTACCGAGACTAGAGTGAAGGATCGAAGATCGATCACGTAGTAGATCAGACCGAGGCACGAGGACAAGGTACCGAGTTCGGGATTCGAGGTACCTGCCGAGATCGAGGTCAGTAGTGATCGAGACCAATTGAGATAGACATCGAGCAAGATCGAAGATAGCATAATGACAGAGTGGCGAGATATCTCTAACTGGTCGAAGATCATTGCGAAAATCTCGGAACGGATCAAATCAAGAACGGTTAATTAGCTAATCATGGGATTTTCTTCTGTAATTAGAGTTATACCATAATTAGAATTCCTCTACTATATAAAGAGGAGTTCCAATCATTTGTAAGACACATTGTTCTCGCATAAAAAAGCAATATAACACATTGTTCATCAGTTTGCTTTATTTTTAATTGTCCTAGTATCAATTAGTTCGAGGACATTCTAGCTCGAGGGCTGAATTCCGTTTCGACGCTGGTTTGATTTACTTTATTGTTGATTTCTATTACTAATCTTCATATTTATCAATTGGTATTAGGTGAAATCACGTGTCCTTAAACTCACATTATAAGTTTAATTATTACCAATTTTAAGCGTAAACAGTATATAAGATCCAATGTGGCTCGACCCTCCCTGAATATTACACATAGCAGGAGCTTTATGCACTGGGTAGTCCTTTTTTTATACGAATTTTATCTTCTCATTTTGTTTTAACTTGTTGTAGTACGTTACTTGTCTCATTGCGAATAAGTATTGTAGTTTTTTTTTTTTTTTAAAATAACGTGATAGTATAATTTTTTTATATTTGTATACTGTATATAATAAGTGAAACCCTTCTCCTACACATTATATCACTTAGGACCAAAGTGAGTAATTTCAATTTTCAATAGCGAAAAAGGAAACTAATTGAAAAGTGATAGATGCATCTCTTGATACTTAAATGGAACACAAAAGTGAGAACAAAGTAAATTGAAACCTACTTAAATTCTTCTGCACTACTACTCCATCTTAGCTGAAGTAGTTAACTATTAATTATTCTACAGAAATAAAGTTTGAATTGACAGAAAATTAAAATTTAAAAGATTATTTAAAAATGAATTTGGCGAAAATGAAAAACAAAAAGTCCACGAATTAGGCTGTGCTTAGATTAAAAAGCATAACAAAAATAGAAAGGCGCGTGCAATATGCTAAGCGATGACGGGAACTACACCTACTCTTTATTTGTTTGCATCGAATTTGTCTACATCTTTTATCGCCCACCACGTTTGCTACGTTGGCACGTTTCTTAGACCGTTCATTTTATTTGTATCTAAGTACTCTGTCCGTTCCAGTTTACGTGAATCTATTTTTTTTTGGTCCGCTTAAAAAAGAATGACCCCTTTCTAAATTTGAAAACAATTTTGGTTAAACTTACAATTCTACCCCTAGTGAGAAGCTTTTATAACCACACAAATACTCTGGGGCCCTTTTTGAATTGTTTAGGACCACAAATTCCAAAAGTCTTTATTTTTTCTTAAACTACGTGCCCAATCAAACAGGTCCACATAAATTGAAACGAATGGAATACTAATTTTCTTGCCTTTTGCATCATTAAATTTCTCCTTTTTGTCCTCAACCCAACTTATACTTTATTCTAAAAAAAATTAGTAAATATCTTTGGAGATGAGGGATAAGGTGAAAAAAAAAGGAAAGGAAAATCTTTACGAATCTAAATTAACGAACAACAACAATAATCTAGTAAAATCTTATAAGTGAGGTTTGGGGAGGGTAGAGTGTACGCAAACCTTAACCCTACCCTGAAGGAGTAGAAAGGCTGTTCCGGGAGACCCTCGGCTCAAAAGATGAACGGAGATAATAGATCTGTATACGGCTAAAACCGAGCCCACCTGATTTTACTATTTGACCGAGACCGGGAGGTTGCATCGAAGGACAACTTCGTAATAGAACACACTAAAATACGAGGATAAGGTACAGAGTGTGGAATCGAGGTACCTGCCTAAATCGAGGCTAGTAGCAATCGGAGCCAAATGAGACATACATCGAGTAAGATCGAATATAACACAATAACAGAAAGGCGAGATATCGGTGACTAGTCGAAGATCATGGCGTAAATCTCAGAACGAATCAAATTAGAAATGGTTAATCAACTAATCATGGGATTTCTTCTGCAATTAGAGTTATACCATCATTAGAATTCCTCTACTATATAAAGGAGAGTTCTAATCATTTGTAAGACACATTGTTGACAAACATAAAAGGAATATAATTCTCTTTCTTGCTTATACTCTTGTTCATCAGCTTGTTATATTTTTATTTGTTCTTGCACTAATCAATTCGAGGTACTCTAACTCGAGGGCTGAGTCCTGTTCAAACACGGGTTTCTTTACTTTACTGTTGATTACTATTATTAATCTTCTTGTTTATCAGTTAGTATTAAGTGAAATCACATATCCTTAAAACCACATTATAAGTTTAATTGTTATCCAAATTTTAGGGTAAATAGTTTGGCGCTCGTCGTGGGACTAAGGATAATAATGATTGCTTAATACTGATTCCGATAACACACACACACACACACTCTACTTTACGCTTTGTTCTTGTAAGTGTTTTTGTTTACAGGATAAAACATGTCAAACTCACAAACAATACCCACACATAGAGACAATGACCTCGTATTCCACGGAGAAAACTATAATATAGCGGCCTTAGGGATCGAGGTGCCTCAGACTGATCTCGAGGGAGTACCAATTGCAAATCCCGTTGACGTCAGTTCACATATCGCCCTAAATGAAAATTTGGGCGCTCATTCCGAAGGTAGCGTACGCAGGGTAGGTCGATCTGGTGGTCGAGGTAAGCAGAGCAGAGGAGATGGTGGAGTCAGCCTCCAATTGATATTCGAAATGTTACAGGCTCAACAAGCCGCTATAGCACAACTACAAAATCAGCATCGAACGACGAGTGGGGTCGAACCAGAAGTCGTCCACAGGATTGAGCCAGTACCGAAAAGGTCGAACACCAGTGAATCGGGGATTGACCCCGCCATTATAAAGATGCTCGAGGAGCTCACTAAACGAATTGAATGGGGAGAAAAGAAATTCGAGGCAAATGACAAGAAAGTAAAGACATACAACTCCCGTGTTGACCAAATACCGAGGGCACCGCCGATTTTAAAAGGTATGGACTCGAAGAAGTTCGTGCAAAAGTTGTTCCCCCCAAGGGTGGCTCCGAAGCTGATTCCGAAGAAATTTTGCGTGGCGGAAATACCCAAGTACAACGGGACTACCGATCATAATAAGCATGTCACCTCCTATACATGCGCAATAAAAGGAAATGATTTAGAAGATGACGAGATATAATCTGATCTACTAAAGAAATTTAGGGAAACTCTATCGAAGGGGGCAATGATATGGTATCACAATTTGCGACCTAATTCCACGATTCCTTCTCCATGCTTGCAGACTCTTTTGTAAAGGCACATTGATGTGCCGGAGAATTTTGGCACATTTAATATCAATTGCTTAGATTTTAGCTCGTTTCAAATGCAATTGTCTGTTATACTTATGTAATTTTATTGTTTTGCAGTGCATAAGGCTTGAGGACCCAAAGACATGGAAGTGAAATCAAAAAGCCGCAAAAGAGCAAGAAAAAAACAATATTCGGTCGCAAACTGAACATGTGGACCGCAAACTCAACATGTGAACCGCATAATGCTCAAGGAGATCGCAAAACACAACAAATTGTTTGGCCTATCCAAGTGAAGGAAATACGGTCCATTATACGACCGCATAAAAAGTTTGCGGGCCGTATAACAAGTTTGCTGGCCGCGTAACAAGTTTGCTGGCCGCATAATGGATTGTAAACCTCCAGTAGAAGTTGCTGAGATTAGAAATCCGATGGCAAGATGCGGTCGCATATCAACAATGTGGACTGCATAACCAACATACGACGACTACCTGAAACCTAGGGTTGTGAAGATGCGATGGAACTGAAGAGAATGCGAACCACATGTCTGTTATGTGACAGATATGCGGTCGCATAATTGACCTGGAAGGGTATTTTTGTCCGAAATTGGCCCCGATTTTTAGCCCACTATAAATAGATTAATAGGGTTTTGTGGGGGC
Organism: Nicotiana attenuata; assembly: GCF_001879085.1. Classification (NCBI taxonomy): domain Eukaryota; kingdom Viridiplantae; phylum Streptophyta; class Magnoliopsida; order Solanales; family Solanaceae; genus Nicotiana; species Nicotiana attenuata. The sequence continues at coordinate 111,307 of NW_017673458.1, forward strand.
ATCTGGTCTGAAAAAGGAGCTACATTCCAAGCTTTGAATATTCCCATCTTTAGGAAGCTTTGAGAGTGAAGAATCTTGCACTTTGTAAGCTTTATGGAATTTAATATTCTCATCTTTTTGTATTTTAGCATGTGTAGCTAGTCTTAAATACTAAGGTTGTGGACCCTAAATGGGTGTAATGTTAATGGGTGTTTAACATTGAATACATATATAATGGTTGGTTGATATATATTTATTTCTCATTCTTCATTTATTATTGGTGGTTGCAATCATTAACAAGTGTCATTATATTCTTTCTTTACTTGAAAAAGTGAGTTAGGGTTCGGTAGAAGTAAATATCAAAGACTCAAGGCTTTAAACCTTGTTTAATAGAATCGCTTAGGAATAAATGGGTTTTATTTGGCATAAATTGATTACTCTTAATTGCAACGCTTTTATTTTTGGAAAAATCATAAAGAAGAAATAATACCCAAATATTGGAAAATATTGGGTAGTTATTTAGAAATCCTTTGCATATCAAAAGGACCTTCTATTAGAAATATATCATATTAACACCGATAGCATTACATTTCATTGAAGGGGACACAACCTTAGTTTAGTTAATCAAATTAATTACAACTTTATATAATCATACTTATTACTACTTCACTAAATTACAATACTCTCAACTACAATACTCTTGTTATTTTAACGGAATAGAAATACGATTTAAGTTAAGCTTCACACTACTCAAGTAAACTTTTCACGCCTATTCCCTGTGGGATTCGACCCCAACCTAGTTGGGTTACTATATTTGACATCGATCGCTTTACATCTTTTCTATTCCATCACACTTTGCTTGCTTTGCTTGGTGTGCTAGGTAAGAATGGCCGATTATGATGAAGAGGAGAATCCCTTTGCGGACATTGAGGAATACATTGATGACACCAATGCTATTCTCCCTCCACGGGTTGAAGCTTCTACATTCAAAGTGGAGCACGGGTTAATCTTAATGCTTAAGGCATAAGGATTATTCAGGAACTCTACAGATGATGATCCAACGCAACACCTTAGGAATTTCTTGGGTGTGTGCGCTATGCATAAACAGAATACTGTAACAGGTGATGCCTTGAGATTGCGGGTGTTCAAATACTCATTAACAGGAGAGGCGAGAAAGTGGATTCAAAATTTACCTCCTCAATCTATCACTTCTTGGCCCGAACTTGTCCGTGCTTTCTTGTCCAAGTGGTTTCCACAAAGCAACGTGCTTTCTTGTCCAAGTGGTTTCCACAAAGCAAGAAGTCCGAGCTTAGAGACAAAATATTCTTCTTTAAGCAACTGCCAGGAGAACACTTACATGAGGCGTGGGACCGATTCAAGTTGTACTTAGTGAGGTCACCGAACCATGGTTTTTCGGATACTATTTTGATGGAGAAGTTCTACATGGGTTTAGACCCATTGTCCCAATCCATAGGCAAAAACATAGCAGACGGATCTTTCATGGATAAGTCATTCCCGAGGATTACACAGATTCTTTATAAGATGGCCAAACACAATCAAGCATGGCACTCTGAAGATGCTAGTGGTGGAATCTCCTATGGTACTCCTTCTCTCACCAACATGATCAAAGAAAATCAAGAGAGAGACCAAGTGATTGCCGGGATTGCTACGAACATTGATGTGTTGACAAAGATGTTCACGAAAAATCAAACGAAGAAGGTAAATGTTGTGGAAGACATGCAACCAACAGGAAATCAACATTTTGAAGAAGCCAACTATGTTCACAACTATCAAGGTGGGTACCGCCAACAAAATCAATGGAAACCCGCAAGGGAAAGGCCAACGAAATTGGCGCAATGGCCAAGGTGGATCGAGTCAAGGTAATTGGAATAACAACAATAGCAATGCCAACAGGAGTTCCAACCCCTATGTTCCACCAAAGGGGCAATATTACAAGGAGGGTCCTTCAAATGAATCCAAGTTGGAAGGAATGCTTGGAAAGATCTTGCAAAATCAAGAGAGAGATGATGCTACAATGAGAACAAGTCCGAAATTGTGGGGTCACATACCTCCTCTATACAAAAACTTGAGATGCAAATGCGAGACTTGTCAAGAGAACAAAATCCAAAGCTCAAAGGTACTCTTCCAAGTGATACAATTGTCAACCCAAAGGGAAATGTGAGCGGTCCATCTTCTCATTGCATGGCTATTACTACTAGAAGCGGGAAAGTCCTTCAAGATGAAAGTGAACAAGTAGTTGAAGTAGATGACCGTGAGCAAGAAGTTGAGGTACAAGTTGAAGTGCCGGTTGTTGTTGAAAGTGAGAAGCCCTCCCAAGAGGTGGAAGTCCAAAAAGCAAAGCATGAAGAGGTTAAGGAAAAGGTGAAGGAGACCCCAAAAGCTCCTCCACCAATTTCTCGACCTACTCCTCCACTCCCTCAAAGGCATGCAAGAAGGTTAGATGATGGCAAGTTCGAGAAGTTTTATGATATTTTGAAGCAATTATCGGTGAACATCCCGTTCTTAGAGGCTTTCCAAAAGATGTCGGGATTTGCTAAATACTTAAAGGACTTGATGACCAAGAATAGATCTACCGAGAATGAAGGGTGAGTATGACTCACCGGGTTAGTTCTATTATTGCTACAACAACCGTTGAGAAGAAAGAAGACCGGAGAGCATTTACAATCCCATGTACTATCGGGTTGAGAGATTTTGCAAGAGCACTTTATGATAATGGGGCTAGAATTAACTTGATGCCTCTTGCTATTTACAAGCAAGCGGGATTGGGTTTGCCAAGACCTACGAGTATGAGATTGCAAAGGCCGACCGTTCAATCAAGAGACCCGTGGGCCGTGGGTATTGTTGATGATGTCCTAGTGAAAGTGGGAAAGTTCCTTCTCCCGGCCAACTTTGTTATCCTTGATTGTGCGGTTGACAAGGAGATTCCTATCATATTGGGAAGACCATTCCTTGCTACAGGAAGAGCTTTGATGGAATTGGAACGAAATGAAATCAAGTTCCGAGTGAATGATGAGGAAGTCACTTTCCAAGCTAGTAAGGGTTTGAAGTTGCCGAATGCATATGAAGGGATATTGTTCATAGATGTTGTTGATTAGGTCGAGGATGCTAGTGACATGAAGATGGAGGAAGAGTGCCTCGGTGAGGCCGTGGCGGCAATTTTGGTAAATTTTGATGGTGAAAACATGGAGGGGTATGTAGAAGCCGTGAATGCATTGGAAGGACGTGGGTCCTACGCTTATGCACCGAAGAATCTCTCTCTTGAATTAGAAAATATAGCTACTCCTCCCGCAAAGCCTTCCATCATTGAGCCGCCACAACTTGAGCTCAAGCCACTTCCATCACATTTGAGGTATAAATTTCTTGGCTCTAATGATACTTTACCCGTAATCGTTTCCTCTTTGTTGGATGATGTGCAGGTAGGTAAATTGTTGAATGTCTTGCGGGAACACCGAAAAGCAATTGGATGGACAAAAGCGGACATCCTAGGAATTCCCGCCGGAGTTTGTGAGCATAAAATCCAATTGGAGGAAGGAAGCAAGCCGAGTGTTGAACACCAAAGGAGGTTGAATCCATCGATGCAAGAGGTATTCAAGAAGGAGATAATCAAGTGGTTGGATGTCGGGGTGGTCTACCCCATTGCGGACAGTTCTTGGGTGAGCCAGGTGCAATGTGTTCCAAAGAAGGCACGCATGACAGTAATCCACAATGAAAAGAATGAGCTCATCCCAACAAGGACCGTCACCGGGTGGAGAGTGTGCATGGACTATCGGAAGCTCAATAGTGCCACGTGCAAAGACAATTTCCCTATGCCTTTTATTGATCAAATGCTTGATCGGCTAGCGGGAAGGTCATTCTATTGCTTCCTTGATGGATATTCCGGCTACAACCAAATCGACATAGCATTGGAAGACCAAGAGAAGACAACATTCACTTGCCCATATGGAACCTTTGCCTTTAGCCGGATGCCGTTTGGATTATGCAACGCTCCGGCTACCTTCCAAAGATGCATGATGTCCATCTTCTCATACATGGAGGAGGATTCTTTTATAGGTGTTCATGGACGACTTTTTGGTGGTAGGTGACTCTTTTGAGCATTGTCTTGACAATCTTAGACAAGTGCTCAAGAGATGTGAGGAAACCAACCTTGTGCTAAACTGGGAGAAATGCCACTTCATGGTTGATGAAGGCATTGTCTTGGGCCATAAAATTTCAAAACATGGCATAGAGGTTGATTGAGCAAAAATTGAAATCATCTCCAAACTTCCTCCACCAACCTCGGTAAAAGGTGTTCGAAGCTTTTTGGGGCATGTTGGATTCTATCGGCGCTTTATCAAGGACTTCTCAAAAATTGCAAATCCTATGTTCAAGCTCCTTGAAAAAGATGCCAAGTTTGTGTTTGATGAAAAGTGCCTTAAGGCATTTGAGGAACTAAAAGAGAAGTTCACCACGACACCCATTATTGTCGCACCGGATTGGTCTCTTCCATTTGAGCTCATGTGTAACGCCAGTGGTGTGGCTATTGGAGCAGTTCTAGGCCAAAGGCATAACAAGGTTCTCCATCCTATCTATTATGCAAGCAAGACACTCAACGGTGCGCAAGTGAACTATACTGTGACAGAACAAGAACTCCTTGCCATTGTATATGCCTTTGAAAAATTTCGAGCTTATTTGTTGGGGTCTAAGGTGGTGGTCTACACCGATCATGGCCCTCTTCGCTATCTCATGGCGAAGAAAGATTCCAAACCAAGGTTAATCCGGTGGGTCCTCTTATTACAAGAATTTGACTTTGAGGTCAAGGATAGCAAGGGCACAGAAAATCAAGTGGTGGATCATCTATCTAGGCTTGAAGAGGACGGACGACCGAAGGAAAATCTTGATATCAATGATGCATTTCCTGACGAGCACATCTTGGCATTGTCTTCCTCATCTACTCCTTGGTATGCCGATATTGCTAACTACTTGGTTAGTGACCTCATTCCGGATGGATTGGAAGCTTATCAAAAGAAGAAGTTTCTGAGAGAGTGTCGGCAATACTACTGGGAAGAACCATTCTTGTTCCACATTTGTGCTGATAACATCATTAGGAGGTAAGTTCCAGAAGAGGAAATTATGCCAATTCTAAAGGCATGCCATGACTCACCGGTTGGGGTTCATCATAGGGGCAATCGAACGAAGGCGAAGGTACTTGAATGTGGCTACTATTAGCCGTCGATTTATCATGATGCCAACCAAATAGTCAAGGCTTGTGACCAATGTCAAAGGCAAGGATCAATCTCTAAGAGGCATGAAATGCCAATGCACTTTGTGATGGAGGTCGAGATCTTTGATGTGTGGGGAATTGATTTTATGGGTCCCTTTGTTAGCTCATGTGGTATGAAATATATTTTGGTGGCAGTGGACTATGTGTCCAAATGGGTTGAAGCAATCGCCTTACCGAACAATGAGGCAAGGAGTGTCACCGCATTTTTAAAGAAAAACATATTCACACGGTTTGGCACTCCTAGAGCCATTCTTAGTGATGGTGGATCTCACTTCTGTAACAAGGCTTTCACGGGGATACTGGAGAAATATGGCGTCAAGCATAAGGCGTCCACACCTTATCATCCTCAGTCAAGTGGCCAAGTTGAAGTTTCCAACCGGGAGATAAAGAATATTCTAGCAAAAACTGTTAATGCAAACAGGACCGACTGGTCAAGGAAGCTAGATGATGCGTTGTGGGCATACCGCACAGCGTACAAGACCCCTATTGGCAGTTCTCCTTACCGGTTAGTCTTCGGCAAGGCATGTCATCTACCCGTAGATTTGGAACACAAAGCCATGTGGGCTTTAAAAAGGTTGAACTTGGACTATGCTGAAGCTGCAAATTTGAGGTTAACACAACACAATGAAATGGATGAATTCTGTTTCCATGCATATGAGAGCGCAGCTGTGTACAAAGAAAGGATGAAGTTCGTCCACGATAAAAAGATCTTGAAGAGGGAGTTCAAGTCGGGTGACTTGGTTTTGCTTTTCATTTCAAGGCTTAAGTTATTTCCGGGCAAACTCAAATCGAAGTTGTCCGGTCCGTTCAAGGTGGTAAATGTTTCCCCTTTTGGAGCTGTGGAATTAGAATCAGAGGATGGACTCCGAACCTTCAAAGTGAATGGCCAGCGAGTCAAGCACTACTTGGGCACAGATGGAGAGAAACACTTGGTGGAACAGTTAGCTCTCAAAGATGGTCCATTCCCGACCAATGAGTAAGCCCAACGAGGGGCCAACTTCGTCGTGTCGCGATGTTAAATCAAGCGCTTCATGGGAGGCAACCCATGCGTGGTAACATTCTTTTTGTCCTTTAATTTTAATTTTTGTTAGATAGATTAAATTGAGCAAATTGACATGAGTGTTAGAGTGCAGGTGTTCTAAAAGGTCATAAAACAGGGTGAGATTGCGAATGAAATGGAAGAAAAGTCACCATGGGAAGTTTGCTACATGTGTGCGATCACATATTGACTATGCGGACCGCATAGTGATCGCAGACCTGGACAGATTGTTGGGCACAAATTATGTTCCGAAATGCGGCAAAGTTGTGCACTTTGCGGACCGCATATCAGTTATGCGATCGCAAAGGTGCACCACATCATGCGTGTGAGAAACCAGAGCTGAAACCATCGCATAACACTTATGCGACCACATAATGTGTTATGCGGTAACTTACCCACCGCATTCTCACCAGGTAAGTAACCCTACCCCTTTCGCATACCTCCCTTCACTTGCACACAGGCGCTCCCTCGCACACACATCGCATTCAAACAAAACAAAAACAACACAAAAAAGTGGAGAGGGAAATAGCTAGTTTGCAATTAAACGAGTGAACAAAGATTACACTAAGTAAATTCATCTCCTTCTAAGCATCTCATTCATCTAAACTCTGGTATGTTCCTCCTTCCCTACCTCATCTCTGTTGATTTTTTAGTTTTAATTTTGTTTTGTTTTATCTGGTTTTGTTTGTTTTCTCTTTCTCTTTGTTCTTTGTGGTCAGCTGCTCGCACTGGGGGTTCTTGCATAAGTAGTTAAGTTCAAGATTGCTGGGTAGTGAATTTAGGGGAACCATTGTAAAGGGTAGAGATGAGCACGATGACTTTTTTGGGGCCGCAGAGTCGATTTGCGGTCCGCATAATTGCCGCATAAGAAACCCCAGGGAGCCTGGTGAAATGTGACAATGCGAAGGATTTTGCGATCGCATATGTGCTGTGTGGATCGCAAAGCCATCGCAAACCAGGACGGTTTGTGGCCTCTTTTGAACTATTGTGTGCGACCTTTTTGCGATCACGTATTCATATTTGCGATGCCTTTTGCGATCGCATAGTTATTGATCTTTATAGGCATACAGTTTTGCAATGGGAATGCGAACTACATAGTGGGTTATGCGACCGCATAACCCATCGCATTTTCTACTTTCTTTGCAATATTTTTCTCTTATGCCTATTATGTCGCTCACACTTAAGTTCTTTGCAGTTATGGCTACCAGGAAATCTATTGCTACTCGTGGACAAAAGAGGGCCTCCACCGGCCAACATGCACAACAAGCCAAGCGTTCACGACTAGACCTGTTGCTGAACAGCCCTCTTAGTCTGATAAGGAGGAGACCTTGCCGTCAGTCGACTTACAGGCTGAGGCAAGAAGAAAAAGGGGAGATGATTTCCAACTCCGTTTTGGGGTCACAGGCTCTATGAGTCTGTATAAAGAGGGGCTTAAAAAACGAAAAATCCTGGAGGAGAAACAACTGAGCTTGAACGGGTTACACGAGCATTACCCCCACATACTGGAGAACATTAAGGCAAGAAAATGGGAGTGCTTTACTGAGGTCCCGGATGATTTCAATGAAACACTGGTGCGGGAATTTTATGCTTCCTACGGGGCTTCCAGAACACCTCATCACAAGCGCAACAAAGTCTTCTGTGAAACGGTCTTGGTTCGAGGGAAGCAAGTGCTGTGTGACAAGGGCACTATAAATGATCTATATTTCTCAAACTCGAGACTGGGGACAGCTGAGTACGATACCAAATAGGCCAACAAGGATAGTGAGTGTGAGCACGTGATTTTTGCCCTAAGCTATAATTCCCAAAATTTCAAACAAAACAGTTCTTCTAGTATTTATAATTTTTTGTGAATTGTGTGGCATCCTTTGGTAATTGTTGCATTTTTATTTGTGCATTTTAATCCATATGAAAATACCAAAAAATAGGCATTGGCATTTAAGGATTTAACTTCACAACTTTAGTAATTAATTTTAGAATAAAATGTAAAAAAAATTGCAAGAAAATAGTTGCATTTGTCTTTAAATAGAGTTATAAGTAATTCTAGGAGTTAAATAGTGTAATTAGGTCTTTACTTTGTTTTAGCATTTTATAAAATCAGAAAAAATAAATAAATACAAAAAATATATATACAAAAAATAGATAAAAAAAAAAGAGAAAATTCAAATTGGTCTTGAGTAAAGACCAAATTTGGGCTAAAATCAGGTAGCCCAAACAATTTCCACGTCCAGGCCCAAACACCCTGCCCGGTCCAATTGCCTCACGTTCAAAACGACGTCGTTTTGACGTCGTTTAATCACGACCGTCTATTTCCCCAAACCAATGGCCACGATCAACTCTCAAAATGGAATAAAACTGTCCGAATTATACACAAAAAATAAAAAAACATAATTCCTCTTCCTCGTACCAACCCGTCCCCTGTAACGCCGGTGCCGGCCACCCTCCTCCGCCCTAGCCCCACCATCCCTCCGCCGTCCGCCGCCGGCCGGAAATCGCCGCCGCCGGCGGCGAAGCTCCAATGACCACCAAAATTACACCCTGGAACCACTGTCTCCTCCTCTTTCCAAATCCCCAAATATCATCCTTCAATTCCTCGCCAAACCTCTTGAATATTAGATCGAATTTTCCGGCCATGACACAACCTTGTCCAAACCACCCCAAATTAACACTACTCAACCACCATCATCTCCTCTTTCAAACCCCTTAAGCCTCACCCTTCAAATCCGACCAGAACATCTCGAATATCGGATTGAATTTTTCGGCCAAAACCCAAAGTACGCCAAATTATCCCAAATTGATACCCTAGGTTCATCTGAGTCTCCTCTATCCAACCCCCAAAGCCATTAGTCTCGAATCTGCCCGGAACGTTACGAATTTTAAATCTCAATTCCGGCAGAACCCTAGCTCAGAAAATCTTGGGGATTTTGGACCGTGATTTCCTTAATCATGTGTGTTCTTTTGAAAACACACGATTAGGGATGTTACGCGTCAAGAATCCCGGAGGATTCAAACAAATGACCGGTCAGAGTTCACCCCATAGTCAGTCAAGTGCTCAAGTTAAGTAAGTTTTCCTCGTTCTTTTTCGTTAGTCTTTTCCTCTTGACTGATACTTCCTTTTGATCAATCAATTTAGGGCTTGAGTTTATTTCTCCTCATGTTTCGGTTGAACCAGTGTTCAAATAGATTAGCCTGTTTCTTATTTGTTATTCTTCATTGTCTTTAATTAATAATGAGAATTGGGTCGTTTGTCAATTTAGTTGTGACTGAGTTCTTTAGAATTAGGATTGATCATGTTTAGGATTTAGTTTAGGTTTTGAGTTGCTTAAATCTTCTCCAGGCTTCATGAATAAGTTTGTTCTATTAGTTGTGTGTGTCGAATCTGTTTGCTTACAGTTTTGATCAATACTATTTGAGCACTGTTTTACTTTGACTTGTTATTAGTAGTTGTTAATCCAAAAATCAGTAGTTATTTGAATTTAGGATTTGCGATTGGATTGGTGGCTGGTTAATTTGCAGAAATAGTTATTTGAACCAGGGTCAGTTAGAAAGTTTAGTGTAGTTAATGTAGGCTAGTAATTTCAGGAGGTTCAAAGGGTAGTTTAGGCATAGGAAAAGGGTACTTTCATCAGATTTGGTAATTTTTAAAGGGGGGTAAGGATAGAATATGGATTGTAACAAGTATAGAACCTTCTAGGATGGACTATAGTGTAGGTTCTAATAAACTTAAGGTAGTTTCTTGTGTAACAAGTCAGAAAATAAAGGGTAAACACTGAAATTAGAATAGGGACTAAGGGGTAAAGGGAAAAATCTGAAATTGGACCTAAGTTCACCTATAAATAGGCATTCATTTGCCTTGAGGAACAAGTTTTGAACAGCCATCTCGACCCCTCCCCAAAGTCATCTCTCTGATTCTCCACAAGTTCCAGAAAAAAATCAAAAATTACTATTACATTAATCCCTCCTTAGCTCATTTTCAGATCTCAGTCCCTAATCCAACTTCCTAGCTCATTAAGGATGAGAAGTAATTTAAATTCATCTGATTCTGCTCGACATTGATATTTACAAGCTGTTCAAGTCAGATGTGCATGAGATTTGCTTGGTTCGAGTTAATTGTTGGTCATTTACTGGTTGTGTTAGGGTTAAGCTCATTTCTGGTCAATTTTGGTACTGTATGAGGTTTGCTGTATGAATCTGGTTTGGTTTGGCAATAATTCTGGATCATTGAGTTATTTCTGGGGTTGAAATCGTTTGTATTTGTCTGCTGTTCGAAATTCGAATTACTGTTGCTTGCACTGCTGTTGCCAACTTCTCTGCACTGCTATTGCTAACTCCTCCTCGTCCTGTTGTATTTTGAATATCAGGTACACATCTTGTATTTCCCAGGCATTTGAAATGAAATGAAGTGCTGATCAGGCCCCCCCTCATTGAACTCCTTTGCTTTATTTGTGATTGATTAGGACTTTATTGTTATATGTAATCAACTAAGGACTGTATAACTGGACTGAATATCTGAACTGTGCAATGGATTTTAATTCTGTTATGTAATTAATTTCTGGGAAGATTGCATCCAATGTTTAATCCTATATGTAGTATAGATTGCATCCAATGTTCAATTTCGGTATTTAAAACTGGGCAGTATTAGGTTGATATCAATAGGACAACTTGAATAAGTTTCTGGACTGTTTCGATTTTTAGTTCTAACAATAAGACTGCATATTGGAATCTGAATTGGAATCTGGCCTGGCTTAACAGTTTGGGCTCAGTATTTTATTATCAAAAAGAGTAAGTCTCAGGGCCTCAATGAACGGCCCAGGCTCGGTTAGATGCTTGTGCACGTTTGGGCCTTGGCCTAGATCTGCTTGATCAGTTTATGGTGTGCACATAATTTTAACCTTTTCTTTTGTTGGGCTCGTCCTGGAGCCCCGAGGCTGCAACCAGTATAAAGTCACTATTAGGTCCAGTAACGAATAGTTAAAGACGATTAAATATAGAAAATCATAGATTGCCTTAGGAATTACCCTTTAAAATAAACAATAGACGAGACGAGCCTCGCCAAATAAACACACAAATTGCGGGGCCCTCATTAATTGCTTATATCAAAATATTTAGACCTCGGGATGTGCCATTTAGCGAATTTCATGGCTCCCCACACAGTTAATAAACGCGTAGTTGTTTTAGGCACGTATATTAATAAATTTACCTTCCTAAATACGGGTGCACATTTATGTGACCCAAATCCAAATCCCAACGAAGTCGAAATGTGTTAACAATCACGGGCGCACTGGTGCGACGTGGTTCGAGACGCATTTTTACGACGTTGCAATTCTTATTAAACACAAAAAAAAATAAAAGCGGTTTACTAATAAAAGCATAAACTAGAACATGTTTTGAAATCAGATAAATCAAATACAACAGTTGAGCGACCGTGCTAGAACCACGGAACCCGGGAATGCCTAACACCTTCTCCCGGGTTAACAGAATTCCTTACCTGGATTTCTGGTTCGCGGACTGATAACAGAGTCATAATCTCCTCGGGTCGGGATTTAACCGGTGACTTGGGAAACCATTAATTTCCTAAGTGGCGACTCTGAAAATTTAATAATAAATCCCGTTCCGATTGTCACTTCAAG
>NW_017673458.1:126264-132349 GCF_001879085.1 Nicotiana attenuata
ATCCCTCAGTTACTACTACCCAAAATTGCCCTCCTGTCATATCCCGAGATGAGCTCCATGACAGGAATGAAAAGGTTACAGGAAGAGAAGGGCGAGATAGGATGCCCAAAAAGCTGAAAAGTATAGAACTGTCCTCAAGGGACAAGCAAAGAGTGGAAGGCCAGGGTAACATGACTTGCAAAGAACTGATTGTGCCACATGACACCCGCCTGCCCGCAGGATTCAAAGTACCAAAATTCAACCTGTATGATGGGCGTGGAGACCCGGTAGCCCACATGAGGGTCTATTGCAACGAAATGAGGATTGTTGGAGAAAACGATGACGTGATGATGGCATATTTCGGTAAAAGCCTAACTGGGGCAGCTTTGGACTAGCATGGTCGTCAAAATGTCGATGGGTGGCTTACATTGGGCGACATGGCTCGAGACTTTGTCCGATACTTTCAATGCAAATCCAGTGTTACCCAAGACCGCGCTTTGCTGTCTAAGATGGAAAAGAGGCCGGAGGAAAGCTTTAATGAGTTTGGGCTCAGATGGAGGGAGCAAGTTGCTCGAGTCAGTCCCCCCGATCAGCGAAGAAGAAATGGCTAAGCTTTTTCTACAGGCCCAGGGACCTGCCTACTACAGTCATTTGATCCCGGACTTGGGTAAGCCTTTCAAAGAGGTGTTAAAAATGGGAGAGCTAGTGGAAGAAGGAATTAAGCCAGGCAAAATCGTGAGTCGTTCAGAAGCCAGGCAGAACGTACCAGTAAGCTTGGTTGGAAGAAAGGGGAACAGAAAAGACGATCCGATAGGTTTTCCTGATCAGCACTTCCGGCCTCGACGTCGTCCCTGCGGTTATCCTTGTGCATTAGATGACCTTCCTCGATGCTACTACTCTCCACAGAAATCCCAAAGTCGCACATTACATTCTCAGTACCCAGCTCCTCAAAATGTCCATCTACCTCCGCAAGCTTCCCAAAAATACCCCGGCTCAGGTTTCCGGCCCAATCCAGCATTTAAGAATGAGAGGTTACAAAAGAAGAAAGCCTTCACTCCGTTAGGAGAATCATACGCCGGTCTGTTTCGGAGGCTAAGGACATTGGACATGTTGAGGCCAATTCAAATAAAAATGCCGAACCCTCTCCCAAAGAGGCTTGATCCTTCTCAAAGGTGCGCATATTGCTCAGGTGCCCTGGGGCACGACATAGAGAAATGTTGGAATCTGAAGAGTGCAATTCAAAGGCTTATTGATGCAGGCGACATCGTCGTGCAAAATCCAGATGCCACAAACATGGGCCAAGGTCCATCTCCTGTGCACAATGAGACGCATATGGTGGGTATGATTGGTTGTGAGAATGAACCGGTAGAGGAAATCCAGAAGCAGTATGCTCAGAACAACATGCTGAAGACTTGTGAAAATTCTAGCAATCTTGGTGTGAAATTCAGTGGCTAAGACGTCATGCTTGGTAATTAGAAAGACGCTTCATCTCTTGGAGTTTTGGTGGTTTATTTTGTTGTCATTTCCATCGTCCGGGTTACTTCAGGGTTGTAATCCGGATATTGTCTTGTTACTCAAACCCTTCTATCCTTTCACCTTGTCTTGTTTGTCTTGTCGTAGTAGCTTGTGTAGAGCTGTCTAGGTTTATTCAAAGTTTGTAACTCTAGTCTAGTTTGTTTGTTTTTGTTGTGTAAACCCTGTCACTGTCAGTCTAATGCAATTCTCGGTTTCCTGCCATTTTTAGTCATTTTATTTCGTTCCCTTCTCCTGTTACAATTCTTTCATGCTGGTTCTGGTGACATGACATGCACGCATAATTCTCAGCCTAGTTTTAAAGGTCAGAAGCAATGTTAAAGATATAAGGACAATCGAGGGATTTTGAAATCTCTTCAAGCCCAAATTATGTGAAACTGGGTCAGATAGAACATAAAGAAATACTATTGAAACGCATCCTGCCGCATCAGGTTGAAGCCAAAGGCAAGTTTGCCCAACTGTCAGGGGCCGTTCATGGTAAGGAAAGTGAGAGTGTTGTCCAATGGTGCTTCGTATTCAACAGATGTAGGAGGCAAATGTGCGAATATGGTTATCAAGTCTGATGTTTTCCCTGTTTTGCTTAATTGCATTTGTTTGTACTTGGCATGTTTTGAAGATTGGAATGACGAAGGCATTTTGTTCTGCTATCTAAACACTTTATCCTTTGTTACCCCCTTTGAGCCTTATGTATTTTCTTTCATACCCCTCTTTTGGAATCAATAACAAGGTTCGTAAACACAAGCCTGGAAAGTAAGTGAAGGAAAGGGAGAAGGGAACAGTGAAAAGAGAGAGAGAAGAAAAATGAAAAAAAAGGGGGAAAAGAGAAGGAAAAGAATAAGAAAAAGAAAAAGAAAAAGAAAAGAAAAGGAAAAGGAAAAGAAAAGAAAAAGAAAAAGAAAAGAAAAGAAAGGAAAAGTGGAAGAAAAGGAAAAATCGCAACAGCGAACGTAGTTTTGTTCCTGAACTACGTTTGACTTGATCCCGAAAGGGTACGTAGGCAGCCTCACTGAGGTTCAGTCACACCAAAATAAAATTCAAAAGTCCCCAAGAAAGAAACTGGGGCAGAAGTTGTGGTGGTTGTAAGAAATCTGATTCCGAAAGTTGTAATTTTGAACCCATGTTGAATTGTTTTGAGCCTTTGATACCCTTTCTTCCTAACCCTGTCCAAAAGCCTGCATTACGGTCCAAAGAAAGACCTTCTGATCAATCTTCGAGAGACGCCGAGTAAAGCGAGTAGAGGTGAACCATATCAGGGGCAACACTCCAGTCCAAACAAGGGAAATGAAGAATGAGAGAGTCTTGATGATAAATGCCCTCACGGGCACCATAAGGCAAAGTAAGCTGAGAGAAATAAAAATGAGAGAGTCTTATTGGTGAAAACCTTCACAGGCACCAAGAGGTGATAGCGAGGTGAGAGAAAGACCAAAATGAGAGAGGCTTGATGGTGAAAACCTTTCGGGCACTACAAGTCGAATAAGGATAGTGAATCAGATTGGATAAGCGGAGCATTGAAGCCCAGTTTCACGGTAAAAAGGCACGACAAGAGTTGAACATCAGATTTGCTTAACAGAATAGGCCGCAGGTGCATGTCATGGTCACTAGAGTTGGTATCCACATCCGATAGGTTTCTACTTTGTAGTTTTCTTGTTAGGAATCATCTCTTCCCATTGTCCTCTACTCTGTTCTTTTTGTTTTGTTTACTTCCTCTTCTTGAGTATGTCTGGTCAGAACAAGTAAGAAATGACTTCAAAATTTGCCACCAGCTTTCCAATTGCACAAAACGGGGTCTGGCTAACATATCAAAATGTCATAAGTCAGGAAAAAACAACAAATTGAGCTAGTAACAATCAACATGCTTTGGGATCCTTGTGAAATACAAAGGTTTGGTACATATCAATTCATGAACAATGCAACAAGATGGAAGGTGCTTGGTGAACGGATCAGAGATATTTTCTGTGGTAAGATTGACAAAAGGTGGTTGAACAGTGACAAGCAGGGTCTTCAAGTGGAAATCAAAGTTATCAGGGCGAGTGAAGGAACAATAGACCTCGAGGCCAAGGCCAGTGATTTAAATCAGGAAAGAACAACATGCGCGATGATTTGGTAACAATCAATATGCTTTGGAAGTTCATGTGAAACACAAAGGCTTGGTATATGTTAATTCATGAACAATGCAACAGATGAAGGGTTGGGTGAACAGCTCAAAGGTATTTCCTGTGATAAGATTGATAAAAGGGTGTTAAACCAGTGACGAGCAAGACTTTCCAAGCAGAAGTCAAAGTTATCAATGCAAATGAGGGAGCCGTAGACCTTAAGGACAGGACCAGTGGTTTAAGGAAAGAAAGAACAGCATACGCAATGAAGGGGTGACAAGTGTCGTGCTTTGGGGTTCATGTGAGACACAAAGGTTGGTAAATGTCAGTTCAGGAGCAATGCAACAGATAGAAGGTGTTGGGTTTGAGCGAGAAGAGGTATTTTCTGTGTTAAGGTTTACAAAGGAAGTAGTTAGTCAAGGAACAAGCGGGGTCTTCGAATGGAACTCAGTTGTCATGGCAAGTGATGGAGCAACAGACCCAAGGCCAAGGCCAGTGGTTTAAGTCAAGAAAGAACAGCATACACACGGAGTGGGGGCAATGGACGTGCTTTAGGATTCATGTGAGACACAAAGGTTTGGTAGATGCCAGTTCATGAGAAATTCAACAAATAGAGGATATTGGGTCTGAACGGAGAAAAGGTATTACGGATGACGGAGAAAGTGGTTAGTCAATAAGCAGGCAGGGTCTTCGAGTGGAAATCAGTTATCATGGGAAATGAAGGAGCAATCGCCCTCAAAGTTCAAGGCCACAAACCAACCACCATGTTTTTAAATTGACAAGATTTTTCTTTGATTGAAACAGGGGCAGGAAATTTTATTTGTTTCGGAGGAACTCTCCGTAGGGGAAGAGCCACCAAACAGGTTTGACCGTAAACTCTCAGGACCCTCCTGGAAAATGGGACCCAATTTTTTTTTTTTTAAAACAATCATGAGTAGCATAATTTAGCATAAAGATACCTCAGGGAATATAAGTGGTTTCAAAGTCGCATGTTTGAAGTAGGATCCTATTAGGAGTTCTCAGGACCCTCATGGAAAATGGGACCCAGTTTTTTTTAAACAATCATGAGTAGCATAATTTAGCATAAAGATACCTCAGGGAATATAAGTGGTTTCAAAGTCGCATGTTTGAAGTACGATCCAATTAGGAGTTCTGGAAAATGGGACCCAGTTTTTTTAAGCAATCATGAGTAGCATAATTTAGCATAAAGATACCTCAGGGAATATAAGTGGTTTCAAAGTCGCATGTTTGAAGTAGGATCCAATTAGGAGTTCTCAGGACCCTCCTGGAAAATGGGACTTAGTTTAAATCTCAAAACAATCATGAGTAGCATAATTTAGCATAAATGTACGCCAAGGAACATAAGTTGGTTTCAAAGTTGCCTGTTTAAGATAGGATTCAATTAGGAGTTGTCAGGACCCTCCTGAATAATGGGACACAGTTTTAAGATCTCCTTTAGATAACAAGATACTGTTGTAGGATAGTATAATTCAGCTGTAGAATTGGCACTCATAAGATAAGACTCGAATTTTGATTTTCAGGACCCTCCTGGATAATGGGACGTAGTTTTAAGGTCTGCTTAGATAACAAGATATAGATAACAAGGTCTGCTTAGGTTAAAACTGTTTTTTTTAAACTAGAAGTTGTCAGGGCCCTCCTGGATAATGGGGAGTAGTTAAGACCTATTAGATAACAAATATAGTAGGGGTAATACCTTTAGAAGATATAACTTAGGTTCGTAATTGTTAGGAGTTGTCAGGACCTCCCTGGATAATAGGACTTAGCTTTCAAGTGTTCAGGACCCTCCTGGATAATGGAATGTAGTTTTCAAGTGCTCAGGACCCTCCTGGATAATGGGATTTAAATTTTAAAAAGTTCTCAGGCCCCTCCTGGATAATGGGATTTAGTTTTAAATTTTCAGGACCCTCTTGGATAATGGGATTTAATTTTCAGGACCCTCCTGGATAATGGGATTTAATTTAAAAGCTTTCAGGCCCCTCCTAGATAATGGGATTTAATTTCCAAAGAGTTTTCAGGACCCTCCTGGATAATGGGGTTTAATTGAAATTCTCAAGACCCTCCTGGATAATGGGACCTAGTTAAATTTAAAGACCCTCATAGATAACAAGATTTAGCGTAGGTTCTACCTTTAGGAAATATAATTTAGCTTTAAAGTTATTACTCTTAAGATGAGATTTAATTTGAAGTCCTCAGGGCCCTCCTGGATAATGGGATTTAGCTCTTAAATTCTTAGAGCTCTGTAGGTAACCTGATCCGGTTAACACTCACAAATATGCCCAAATCCTAAACTGGGGCAGAAAAATTTCTTTTGTTTTGTCTGTTTTGTTGTAATCCTGGAGAACAAGGGAATACATTGCAAGTTTTGGTAATCAGACGCCCACCTGGAGAACAAGGGAATACATTTCAAGTTTCAGCAATCAGGCGCCCACCTGGAGAACAAGGGAATACATTTCAAGTTT
>NW_017673458.1:134328-135146 GCF_001879085.1 Nicotiana attenuata
AGTTTAAGTTTGTTTCGGTCGTATTTTACGTGGTTTGTGGTTTACGGGTTTAAGCTTCGATTTTAGTACGGTCGTAATTTTTGGGTTACTGTAGTGTAGATTTTGCTGTATGAATCTGGTTTGGTTGGCAATAATCTGGATCATTGAGTTATTCTGGGGTTGAAATCGTTTGATTTGCTGCTGTTCGAAATTCGAATTACTGTTGCTTGCACTGCTGTTGCCAACTTCTCTACACTGCTATTGCTAACTCCTCCTCGTCCTGTTGTATTTTGAATATCAGGTACACATCTTGTATTTCCCAGGCATTTGAAATGAAATGAAGTGCTGATCAGGCCCCCTCATTGAACTCCTTTGCTTTATTTGTGATTGATTAGGACTTTATTGTTGTATGTAATCAACTAAGGACTGTATAACTGGACTGAATATCTGAACTGTGCAATGGATTTTAATTCTGTCATGTAATTAATTTCTGGGAAGATTGCATCCAATGTTTAATCCTATATGTAGTATAGATTGCGTCCAATGTTCAATTTCGGTATTTAAAACTGGGCAGTATTAGGTTGATATCAATAGGACAACTTGAATAAGTTTCTGGACTGTTTCGATTTTTAGTTCTAACAATAAGACTGCATATTGGAATCTGAATTGGAATCTGGCCTGGCTTAACAGTTTGGGCTCAGTATTTTATTACCAAAAGAATAAGTCTCAGGGCCTCAATGAACGGCCCAGGCTCGGTTAGATGCTTGTGCACGTTTGGGCCTTGGCCTAGATCTGCTTGATCAGTTTATGGTGTGCACATAATTTTAACCTTTTCTTTT
>NW_017673459.1:0-272 GCF_001879085.1 Nicotiana attenuata
CTTGAAAATAAATGCCGCTGTTCTCCAAGCGGGCTCCTAATTGCTAAAAACTTGAAAATAAATGCCTCTGTTCTCCAGGTGGGCTCCTGATTGCTAAAACTTAAAATAAATGCCTCTGTTCTCCAAGCGAGGCTCCTGATTGCTAAAAACTTGAAAATAAATGCCTTTGTTCTCCAGGCGGGCTCCTGATTGCTAAAAACTTGAAAATAATTGCCTCTGTTCTCCAGGCGGGCTCTTGATTGCTAAACTAAATAAATAGCCTCTGTTCTCCA
>NW_017673459.1:5089-8226 GCF_001879085.1 Nicotiana attenuata
TGCTAAATTTAGAAATAAATGCCTATGTTCTCCAGGCGGGCTCCTGATTGCTAAAACTTGAAATAAATGCCTCTATTCTCCAGGCGGGCTCCTTATTGCTAAATCTTGAAATAAATGCTTCTGTTCTCCAGGCGGGCTCCTGATTGCTAAATCTTGAAATAAATGCCTCTGTTCTCCAGGAGGGCTCCTGATTGCTAAAATATGAAATAAATGCCTCTGTTCTCCAGGCGGGCTCCTGATTGCTAAAACTTAAAATGAATGCCTCTGTTGTCCAAGCGGGCTCCTGATTGCTAAATCATGAAATAAATGCCTCTGTTCTCCAGGCGGGCTCCTGATTGCTAAAACTTGAAATAAATGCCTCTGTTCTCCAGGCGGGCTCCTGATTGCTAAAACTTGAAATAAATGCCTCTGTTCTCCAGGCGGGCTCCTGATTGCTAAAACTTGAAATAAATGCCTCTGTTCTCCAGGCGGGCTCCTGATTGCTAAAACTTGAAATAAATGCCTCTGTTCTCCAGGCGGGCTCCTGATTGCTAAAACTTGAAATAAATGCCTCTGTTCTCCAGGCGGGCTCCTGATTGCTAAAACTTGAAATAAATGCCTCTGTTCTCCAGGCGGGCTCCTGATTGCTAAAACTTGAAATAAATGCCTCTGTTCTCCAGGCGGGCTCCTGATTGCTAAAACTTGAAATAAATGCCTCTGTTCTCCAGGCGGGCTCCTGATTGCTAAAACTTGAAATAAATGCCTCTGTTCTCCAGGCGGGCTCCTGATTGCTAAAACTTGAAATAAATGCCTCTGTTCTCCAGGCGGGCTCCTGATTGCTAAAACTTGAAATAAATGCCTCTGTTCTCCAGGCGGGCTCCTGATTGCTAAAACTTGAAATAAATGCCTCTGTTCTCCAGGCGGGCTCCTGATTGCTAAAACTTGAAATAAATGCCTCTGTTCTCCAGGCGGGCTCCTGATTGCTAAAACTTGAAATAAATGCCTCTGTTCTCCAGGCGGGCTCCTGATTGCTAAAACTTGAAATAAATGCCTCTGTTCTCCAGGCGGGCTCCTGATTGCTAAAACTTGAAATAAATGCCTCTGTTCTCCAGGCGGGCTCCTGATTGCTAAAACTTGAAATAAATGCCTCTGTTCTCCAGGCGGGCTCCTGATTGCTAAAACTTGAAATAAATGCCTCTGTTCTCCAGGCGGGCTCCTGATTGCTAAAACTTGAAATAAATGCCTCTGTTCTCCAGGCGGGCTCCTGATTGCTAAAACTTGAAATAAATGCCTCTGTTCTCCAGGCGGGCTCCTGATTGCTAAAACTTGAAATAAATGCCTCTGTTCTCCAGGCGGGCTCCTGATTGCTAAAACTTGAAATAAATGCCTCTGTTCTCCAGGCGGGCTCCTGATTGCTAAAACTTGAAATAAATGCCTCTGTTCTCCAGGCGGGCTCCTGATTGCTAAAACTTGAAATAAATGCCTCTGTTCTCCAGGCGGGCTCCTGATTGCTAAAACTTGAAATAAATGCCTCTGTTCTCCAGGCGGGCTCCTGATTGCTAAAACTTGAAATAAATGCCTCTGTTCTCCAGGCGGGCTCCTGATTGCTAAAACTTGAAATAAATGCCTCTGTTCTCCAGGCGGGCTCCTGATTGCTAAAACTTGAAATAAATGCCTCTGTTCTCCAGGCGGGCTCCTGATTGCTAAAACTTGAAATAAATGCCTCTGTTCTCCAGGCGGGCTCCTGATTGCTAAAACTTGAAATAAATGCCTCTGTTCTCCAGGCGGGCTCCTGATTGCTAAAACTTGAAATAAATGCCTCTGTTCTCCAGGCGGGCTCCTGATTGCTAAAACTTGAAATAAATGCCTCTGTTCTCCAGGCGGGCTCCTGATTGCTAAAACTTGAAATAAATGCCTCTGTTCTCCAGGCGGGCTCCTGATTGCTAAAACTTGAAATAAATGCCTCTGTTCTCCAGGCGGGCTCCTGATTGCTAAAACTTGAAATAAATGCCTCTGTTCTCCAGGCGGGCTCCTGATTGCTAAAACTTGAAATAAATGCCTCTGTTCTCCAGGCGGGCTCCTGATTGCTAAAACTTGAAATAAATGCCTCTGTTCTCCAGGCGGGCTCCTGATTGCTAAAACTTGAAATAAATGCCTCTGTTCTCCAGGCGGGCTCCTGATTGCTAAAACTTGAAATAAATGCCTCTGTTCTCCAGGCGGGCTCCTGATTGCTAAAACTTGAAATAAATGCCTCTGTTCTCCAGGCGGGCTCCTGATTGCTAAAACTTGAAATAAATGCCTCTGTTCTCCAGGCGGGCTCCTGATTGCTAAAACTTGAAATAAATGCCTCTGTTCTCCAGGCGGGCTCCTGATTGCTAAAACTTGAAATAAATGCCTCTGTTCTCCAGGCGGGCTCCTGATTGCTAAAACTTGAAATAAATGCCTCTGTTCTCCAGGCGGGCTCCTGATTGCTAAAACTTGAAATAAATGCCTCTGTTCTCCAGGCGGGCTCCTGATTGCTAAAACTTGAAATAAATGCCTCTGTTCTCCAGGCGGGCTCCTGATTGCTAAAACTTGAAATAAATGCCTCTGTTCTCCAGGCGGGCTCCTGATTGCTAAAACTTGAAATAAATGCCTCTGTTCTCCAGGCGGGCTCCTGATTGCTAAAACTTGAAATAAATGCCTCTGTTCTCCAGGCGGGCTCCTGATTGCTAAAACTTGAAATAAATGCCTCTGTTCTCCAGGCGGGCTCCTGATTGCTAAAACTTGAAATAAATGCCTCTGTTCTCCAGGCGGGCTCCTGATTGCTAAAACTTGAAATAAATGCCTCTGTTCTCCAAGCGGGCTCCTGATTGCTAAAACTTGAAATAAATGCCTCTGTTCTCCAGGCGGGCTCCTGATTGCAAAAACATGAAATAAATGCCTTTGTTCTCCAGGCGGGCTCCTGATTGCTAAGACTTGAATTAAATGCCTCTATTCTCGAGGCGTGCTCTTGATTGCTAAAACTTGATATAAATGCCTCTGTTCTCGAGGCGGGCTCCTGTTTGCTAAACTTGAAATAAATGCCTCTGTTCTCCAGGCGAGCTCCTGATTGCTAAAACTTGAAATAAATGCCTCTGTTCTCCAGGCGGGTTCCTGATTGCTAAAACTTGAAATTA
>NW_017673459.1:13330-16564 GCF_001879085.1 Nicotiana attenuata
CCACTCCGACTTGCTTCCCTGGACTTGCCTTGAACCGCTTCGACTTCCTGACCGACTTTCAACCCTCATGACTTTGATGACCCAAGTGTCCTATCACATACTGTCGTTTTTATATTTCTGACCCCTTTATCTGAAACTTTGCTTCTCCCACAAAACTATCTGATCAATCCACCGACGAAACTTCCGGTGGTCCTTTGTATCATATCATCTTTGGTACGTTCTGACCCTGCTGTGCTTTACAATTGGGAGACTGGTAGCGAGCTTTGACATCCTTTCTTCTTTGTTTTGAACAAGACTGATATTGATACATCTTAAAGAAACAAATTCAAAGAGAATGAAATGCAATGACCTTGAGGGTTAAGGATAAAGAGAATCCAAAACCGGACGATTTATGACGAAGAAGGAAAAGGAAAGAGACTTATCTGAGTGGAACATCTGGTACCATTGATCATGCCAAGCATTTTGGACTAACCGGCTCAATCTGTCCAACCAATCAACTTTCAATTACCATGCTTTGTTGCCCCAGAATTCCATAACCTGATTTCTTCAACCCAAACCTTAACCTTATTCATCTTGCAATGTCTCGAACAGCTTTCAACCATAGACTTGTCTCATTTGCCCGTATGAAAACTCACCTTCGCTTATGGTGCCCGTGAGGATTTTCACCAATAAGACTCTCTCATTTTTCATTGCTCTCGACTCGCTTCGCCTTATGGTGCCCGTGAGGGTTTTCACCAATAAGACTCTCTCATTTTGATTTCTCTCAACTCACTTCGCCCTACGGTGCCCGTGAGGGTTTTCACCAATAAGACTCTCTCATCTTCATCATTTTTCCGCTTGTACCGGAGTGTTGCCCCTGACACGGATCACTTTCTACTTGCTCGTCTTGGCATTTCTTGAAGACCTGATCGGAAGGTCTTTCTTTGGACCGTAATGTGGGCTTTTGGATAGGGTTAGAAAGAAAGGGTATCAAAGGCTCAAAACAATTCGTCATGGGTTCAAAATTACAACTTTCGGAATAAACTTTTACAACATACACAACTTCTGCCCCAGTTTCTTCCTTGGGGACTTTGGACTTTTATTTTGGTGTGACTGAACCTCAGAGAGAGGCTGCCTACGTACCGTTTTGGGATCAAGTCAAACGTAGTTCAGGTCATAGAAATTGCTTTGGTGTTGTGTTTTCTTTCCTTTTCCTTCCTTTTCTCTTCTTTTCTTTTCTTTCTTCTTTTCACTTTTGCTGTTTTGTTGTTTTGTTGTTTTTTCTCTTTTTCTCTTTTCTTTTTCTTCTCTTCTTCTTTTTCTTTTTCTTCTCTCTTTCTCCTTTCTCTTTTCAGGCTTTTCTTTCTTTTTCCTCACTTACTTATCCTCCGCACTTGCGTTTTTGAATTGTGCCATTGATTCCGGAAGAGGGGTATGAAAGAAAATAAACAAGGCTCAAAGGTGTAACAAATGAGTAAAGTGTTTAGATAGCAGAACAAAACTCCTTCGTCATTTCATTCTTCAAAATATGCCAAATACAAACAAATACAATCAAAACAAAGAAATCATACATAGTATCTCTTGACCGCATCGGAATTTATAGCCATTTCTACACATTTTCCTTCCACATCTGTTAAATATAGTGCCCCATTGGACAACACTCTGGTTACAACAAATGGCCCCTGCCAGTTTGGGGCGAACTTTCCTTTTGCTTCAGCCCGATGAGGCAAAACACATCTCAGCACTAACTGTCCCACTTCAAACTTCCTCGGACGCACTTTCTTGTTGTACGCTCTTGCCATTCTTTTTTGGTACAATTGGCCATGACACACTGATGCCAATCTTTTCTCATCGATCAAACTCAACTGTTCCAGGCGGGTTTTTACCCTTTCATCATCATCGATCTCAGCCTCCGCGATAATTCGAAGGGACGGGATCTCCACTTCTGCGGGTATCACTGCTTCGGCGCCATACACCAATGAATAAGGAGTCGCCCCTACTGAAGTTCGAACAGTGGTGCGGTACCCCAACAATGCAAAAGGCAGTTTTTCATGCCACTGTCTAGAACCCTCTACCATTTTCCGAATTATCTTCTTTATATTCTTGGTGGCCGCTTCAACCGCACCATTTGCCTTGGGGCGGTATGGGGTAGAATTGCGATGGGTAATCTTGAACTGCTCACATGTCTCTTTCATCAAATGACTATTGAGATTAGCTCCATTGTCTGTAATGATCACCTTTGGTATCCCAAACCGACAGATGATGTTTGAATGCACAAAATCCACCACAGCTTTCTTAGTTACGGACTTGAACGTTTTAGCCTCTACCCACTAGGTAAAGTAGTCTATAGCCACTAAAATGAACCTGTGCCCATTTGACGTTGCTGGCTCAATTGGCCCAATGACGTCCATGCCCCATGCAATAAAAGGCCACGGTGCGGACATCGTGTGTAATTCTGATGGTGGAGAATGAATCAAATCTCCATGCACTTGGCAGTGACGACATTTGCGTACGTAACTGATGCAATCCCGCTCCATAGTAAGCCAGTAATACCCCGCTCGGAGGATCTTCTTTGCCAGAACGTACCCACTCATATGCGGTCCACAAACTCCGGAATGTACCTCAGTCATGATAGCTGTGGCCTGCCTCGCATCAATGCATCTTAACAACCCGAGATCTGGAGTTCTTTTGTACAATACTCCTCCACTAAAGAAAAACCCGCTTGCCAATCGTCGAATCGTTCTTTTCTGGTCACATGTGGCCTGTACCGGATACACCCCCATCCTGATATATTCCTTGATGTCATGAAACCACGGCTCACCGTCAAGTTCCTCTTCCACCATATTACAATAAGCATGCTGATCGCGGACCTGAATCTGCAAAGGGTCCATGTAAGCCTTATCCGGATGATGCAACATTGATGCCAAAGTAGCCAAAGCATCAGCGACCTCATTATGAATCCTTGGAATGTGCTTGAACTCTATTGACTGAAACCGTTGACAAAGATCATGCAAGCATTGTCGGTACGGTATAAGCTTCAAGTCCCGTGTTTCCCATTCTCCTTGAATTTTGTGTACCAGTAGGTCCGAGTCACCCATGACCAAGACTTCCCGGACGCCCATGTCTATAGCCAACCTCAAGCCCAAGATACACGCCTCGTATTCAACCATATTATTGGTGTAGTAGAAACGAAGTTGAGCCGTAACAGGGTAGTGTTGCCCTGTCTCAGAAATAAGTACTGCTCCTACCCCGACG
>NW_017673459.1:17066-36352 GCF_001879085.1 Nicotiana attenuata
TAAAGAATCAAGGGTCTTCCCGGCTCAGGCGG
Organism: Nicotiana attenuata; assembly: GCF_001879085.1. Classification (NCBI taxonomy): domain Eukaryota; kingdom Viridiplantae; phylum Streptophyta; class Magnoliopsida; order Solanales; family Solanaceae; genus Nicotiana; species Nicotiana attenuata. Next base: position 17,099 of record NW_017673459.1, read on the forward strand.
GACCAACACAGGTGGACTGGCAAGATATTCCTTAATTTTGTCAAATGCGGCCTGACATTCATCGGTCCATCTGACCGCAACATCCTTTTTTAACAGCTTAAAGATAGGCTCACAAGTCGTTGTGAGCTGAGCAATGAACCTGCTGATATAATTTAATCTCCAAGCAAACTCATCACCTCTTTTTTGTTCTTTGGCGGCGGTAGCTCTTGAATGGCTTTGATCTTGGATGGGTCTAACTCAATACCGCGCCGACTTACCACAAACCCCAACAGCTTCCCATACAGGACTCCAAATGCGCACTTCGCTGGATTAAGCTTGAGGTTATACCTGCGGAGTCTCTGAAAAAATTTCCTCAGGTCCTTGACATGGTCACATTGCTTCCTCGACTTTATGATCACGTCGTCTACATAGACCTCAATTTCCCGATGTATCATGTCATGGAACATGGTGGTCATCGCCCTCATATACGCTGCCCCTGCGTTCTTCAACCCAAATGGCATGACCCTATAACAATACGTTCCCCAAGGCGTGATGAATGCCATCTTTTTCGCATCCTCCTCATCCATCAAAAGCTGGTGATGGCCCGCATAACAATCCACGAAGGAACCAATCTCATGCTTTGCGCAATTGTCAATCAATATGTGGATGTTTGGCAGTGGGAAGTTGTCTCTTGGACTTGCCTTATTGAGATCACGGTAATCAACGCACACTCTGGTCTTTCCATCCTTCTTTGGCACAGGTACAACATTGGCTAACCAGGTAGGATACCGAGTGACCCGGATGACCTTTGCATCAAATTGCTTGGTGACCTCTTCTTTGATTTTCACACTCATATCTGTTTTAAATTTCCTTAGCTTCTGCTTGACAGGAGGGAATGCTGGGTCGGTGGGCAATTTGTGGACTACCAAGTCAGTGCTTAAACCCGACATATCGTCATATGACCATGCAAAAATATCTTTGTACTCAAGCAATGCTTTGATTATCTCTTCTTTGAGCTGAGGTTCCAAATGGACACTTATTTTCGTTTCCCGTACATTATCCTGATCCCCTAAGTTGATTTCTTCTGTGTCATTCAGGTTAGGTTAGGTTTTTCTTCAAAGTGACTTAATTCTTTACTGATTTCCTCAAGGGCTTCCTCATCATCATATTCTACTTCGTCATCACACTCAATTTCTTGTATTATTATTTCGGAGTTAGATTGGCTTTTAAGACTGGGCCGAAGACTCCTCATGCATGACATGTCACTGAAACCAGCATAAAAGGGAATGTACAAGAAGGAAAAGAAAAACAAAAATAAAAACTATCAGGAATGAAGAGAAAAGAAATTGCATTTCATTAAAATTTAAGATAACAAGGTTTAACTCATCCAAACGGACGGAACATAGCATCCGAATTACAACCTTGGAAATAATCCAGATTAAACTGAAAGGAAATCAAAACTAACTACCAAGACTCCCTTCGGGTGGGAAGGGGAGTAGCTTCCCAATTATTAAGCTTTGCGTGGGGCCCCACGAACTGCACATCTGCCTTGCTTGGACCTTCTCACGCCTCCAACACATTCACCTAATCAAACAGCTTTTCAAACATCTCGATCAGCTCCTTGTCGGGATCAATCACACAACTGGGCATTGTTGTTGCTAGGCGCTTCTTAGTACCAAGCCTGACAAAGGAACGGGAAAGGCGGGGAATAGGTTTTGGAAGGGTCCATGCTTTCTTTTTCATCTTTCTAGCTCGCCTTATGTCCGCAGTAGTGGGCTGGAACCCTAAACCAAAAGTATCCAGGTTTCCAGGAAGAGATACTGGCTGTATGATGCCTTGCAAAGAAGCACCCAAGCCTTTTCCAGGTACGAATCTATTCTTCAGCATTTCCGACGCAACCATGACGGATGCAGCAGCTACCTTTGGCACAGGAATACACTCTCCTTTCGGGATCTTTTCAACTGATACCGTGTCCAAGACTTGATAAACCCATGGACCTTTGTCGTCCTCAGCTTCTATGAAAGGCACAATGGCATTAACCAGAGCACACGAATTATCTTCCCCATGCACCACAATCTCTTGCCTGTCCCACTCGAATTTGACCACCTGGTGCAGGGTAGATGGCACCGCTTTTGCTGCATGAATCCAGGGGCGGCCTAACAAGAGATTGTAAGAGACAGCCACATCGAGCACCTGGAACTCCATAGTAAATTCAACCGGTCCTATTGTCAGTTCCAACACTATATCCCAAACTGAGTCCTTCCCCCCTCCATCAAATCCTCGTACGCAAATGCTATTCTTGTGGATTCTCTCATTGTCCACCTTTAATTTATCCAGGGTGGAGAGAGGGCAGATGTTTGCACTGGACCCGTTGTCAATCAGCACGCGGGTGACCATAGAGTCTTCGCATTTCACCGTGAGGTAGAGTGCTCTATTATGCTCAGTGCCTTCCAAAGGTAGCTCATCATCAGAAAATGTAACCCTGTTAACCTCGAAAATCTTGTTTGCTATTTTCTCTAGGTGGTTCACGGAGACCTTATCCGGCACATGGGCTTCATTCAAAATTTTCATCAATGCCCGGCGGTGCTCGTTCGAGTGGATTAATAATGATAGCAGTGAGATCTGTGCCGGGGTCTTTCTCAGCTGTTCTACAATAGAGTAATCTTGTGCCTTCATCTTCTTCAAGAATTCTTCTACTTCTTCTTCAGTTACGGCTTTCTTTACTGGCAGTGGATTATCTTTGGCTGTTTTGTCTCTTCTCAGCTCTTCAGGAGCAAAATATCTTCCTGAGCGAGTAAGCACATGAGTTTCACAAACTTCTTCTTTAACTTCCTTCCCCTTATACATTACTGTCACTGGGTCGTAATTCCATGGAACGACCTTCTCACTGATTACTGGTAACTGAGTCACTGGTTTGATAATAACCGGCTCTGTGCGAGCACCTTTTACGATCACAACTGGATTGGTAACTGCTCCCGGCACCACCACTTTGGCTGGCCCTTGCTTTACTGCAACACTGCTCGAAGGCTCCTTTTCCACCACAACATTGCTTGAAAACTCTTTCTGTACCACCACAACTGGTTCACTGACTGTTTCCTCCACCTTGATCAATTTCCTTCCACTAGTTGGTTTCTCATTTGGCCTGTCCTCACTAGCGATGATCATCATTATGGTTTGCGAAGGCTTCTTATGCTCCCCCTTTTGTACTAACTCAATCATATGGGTCTCATGATGGGTTGGCAGTGGATTCTGATTGATGTTAGGCGTCTCTGGGCTTGCACCTCAATTCGGCGGGTATCAATAAGCTCCTGGATGGCCGTTTTCAATTTCCAACACTTCTCCGTGTCGTGCCCCGGTGATCCCAAACAATACTCACAACTCAAAGAATGATCAAGATTTCTTGGAAGGGGATTTGGCAACTTAGCTTCAATTGGACTCAACATTCCCAACTTCCTTAGCCTATGAAATAAACTGGTGTATGACTCCCCCAAGGGGGTGAAAGTTTTCTGCTTCTGTGTCCTCTCTTGCTTGAAATTTTGGCTGGCCTGAAAACCTGCTCCAAGGGGATTCTTGCAGGCTCTTGGAGGTGGGTAGATGCTTTGAGTTGGGTAAGTATTTTGTGGGGTGGGGGCACGCCATTGCGCATGGGTAGGAGGTTGGCGGTATGTTTGGGCATGGTGGACAGAGAAGTGAGGATCGGGAGGTGGGTAATAGTGCTGCGGTGGGCCATATGGAGTGTGTGGGTAGGTGTGGGGATGGGGTCGTGGTTGGTTGTAATATGGTGATGGGCCCTTGGACCAAGCTCTTGATTCAACTACTGCAACATCTTCTTTCTTTTTCTTTCCTAATACACCTCCGGTGCCACATTGGATAGCCTGGGTAGTTGCCTTGATTGCCGAATAGCTCATGATTTTGTTGGACTTAAGTCCTTCCTCCACCATACTTCCCATTTTCACTACTTCGTTGAAAGATTTTCCCACCGCTGACACTAAGTGACCATAGTAGGTGGGCTCCAAATCCTGCAAGAAGTAATCAACCATCTCGCTTTCTTTCATTGGAGGATCGACTCTTGCCGCTTGCTCCCTCCACCGGAAACTGTACTCTCTGAAGCTTTCCCTGGGCTTTTTCTCAATTTTTGTCAGCGACAGACGGTCTGGGACAATTTCGAGATTATACTGAAAATGACATGCAAACGCCTGGGCCAGATCGTCCCAAGTATACCATCGAGCATGATCCTGTCGAGTGTACCATTCCAAAGCCGCACCACTTAGACTTTGACTGAAGTATGCCATCAATAACTCGTCTCTTCCCCGGCTTTGGGAAAGCCTTTCGATGAGGTGTTAAGAATGGGGGAGTTAGTAGAAGAGGGAATCAAGTCAGGTAAGATCATGAGTTGGTCGAAAGACATTCCAAATATCCCAGCAAGCTTGGGTGGGGGACGGGGAAGCCAGCCCATTCCACCCCAACGATGTCTTCCCCAGCAGAGTCGCCAGAGGCTGTACGACACCTTTTTTTCAGCTACACCTCCTTGGAAGGAGTATTAATACAAGGGAGTTTTTTCCACAATAACAGGACAATCGAAAAGGGATTTTTTATAAGATTGCAGATTCGCCACTTGGGGATGATGATGTCCATATCAGCCGGTTTAGAATCCCGAATCGAGGAAAAGAATGACTCTGTTTAACAGTCGTGAACAGAAATCCAGTAAGGAATTCTGTTAACCCGGGAGAAGGCGTTAGGCATTCCCGGGTTCCGTGGTTCTAGCACGGTCACTCAAGTGTCATATTCGGCTTGAATTATCTGATTTTAAACAATTACGAACCTATGTGACAAATTTTTAACGTTTAACCACTTTTTAGTTATTTTTTAGAGAATTGCAACGTCGTTAAAACACGTCTCGAACCATGTCACATAAATGCACCCGTGATTTTTGACATATTTTAACTTCGTTGGGATTTTGATTTGGGTCACATAAATGTGCACCCGAGTTTAGGAAGGTAATATTATTAAACTAACGCGCCTAAAGCAATTACGCGTTTGCAATTTGCGAGGGCCATGGAATTTACTAAATGGCACACCTCGAATTCTAAGGACAAAACAAGATTAATCAAACGAGGGCCGTGCAATTGTCATTTTATTTGAAGCGGCGCACCTTGAACTATCCTAAAGGACGCTACTCAACTAAGGCAAACTACGGATGTTCATCAATTATTTCTAACTAAGGATATTCATATCCATAGGCTAACTATAAGGAAAACAAAAAACTAAAAAATAAAATATGAAGATAACTTTAACGGAAAGGAATCCACGGGGATATCATGGTTTTATTCACTTTTAAAATGAAGACAACAAGCAAAATAATCACATGGGCATAAAACTTACGCAGCAAGAATGAACGAACCAAAAACCTTTCTCATTTCCTTTCTTCTGTCATCAAAATTATTATTCCAAATCTTCATAAACACAATAGCACTGAAATTTGAAGACTACGAAAGTGATTAAATAGAACACAAAGATTACACATATCTACTTAAGCGTACGTTTGGAAATAACTTAATAAAAGGGTATGAAAATCAGTAGAAATCAGTTTCGAAATGTAACCAAACACAATTACTAAAGCAAGGTGATAACAAATACATAGTAGATTTCAAGCTAGAAAAAACAGTATGAAACAACATGGAAACGGACCTCGATAGCTAAGCTCTTTGAACCTGAAAATATCTAGGACTGAAAACCTTGGATGAACGACGGAACAGGGACCTCAGATAGCTGCCTCAGGCTGCCTCGAAGTTCGACGGGAAGTTAAGAAAAATAGTCGGATCTGAACGTCCGGCGAGAGTCAGAAACACACACACACGCCGCTATTTCCGCCACGACGAACTGCAGTTTGAGCTACTAGTTTGATCAGTCGCGCCAAGGCACTATGTCAGTGTCACAGTATGCCATTAGATTCAGTGATTTGGCAAGACATTCACCTTCTTTGGTTGCTATAGTTAGAGAGCGAGTCTGTCAGTTCATTGAGGGGCTCAGACATGTTATTCAGTTTAGTATGGCTCAGGAGTTGGAGTCGGATGTTTCGTTTCAGTAGGTGGTAGGGATCGCTCGCCAATTGGAGGGCATGTTGGACCAGGAGAGAGAAGACAGGCGGCGCCAGGAGAGAGAGGGAAGGCGAGGTCAGGAGAGTGAGGACATAGAGACTAGGAGGCCTCGCAGATCGGAGAGATCTATTGGTCCTTAGTTTGGAGGCAGGGTACGACATGGTAGAGGTTTTGCGGGTCAGCCAGTTCAGTTTGTACTTCAAGCTACAATCGTGCACGACATCAGCCTTCGTGCTTTATCACTCGTCCTCACCCAAACAACAATCACAAACAATGTGGCGAGGGGATAGACAAACAGTAATAGAAGTCCCGGCAAGGGAAACACAATTAAACAATTAAATCCCGGCAAGGGAACAACAATAATAACTTTCACATCCCGGCAAGGGAGGTAATCAATATACGAATACTGCCCGGCAAGGGAATAATCACATTTCTTTCTTTTTCTTTCTTTTCTTACTCAATAATTACTTTATCATTAGAGCCAACGCTCCAAAGAGTTCACAAATCATAATTCTTTCTCATACTCTTCACATTATATAGAGTTCATCAATTACACGAGGAAGAGTCACAACAAAATAGGAACAAACACAATATACGGACTCACGGTCATGCTAGACACCAGTGTATAGATACTCGTCACCATGCCTATACACCGTACTCGGTCAATTAGAAGATAGCAAACAAGACTCAACTCCTATTCCCTCAAGCTAGGGTTAAACCAAACACTTACCTCAACTTCCACAGCTAAACCAATCCACAACGACCGCCTTCCCTCTCGAATTCGGCTCCAACTCAATCAAATCTATGAAATAACGACTTTACAACATTAATATAAGCTAAACAAATCAAACCCAATGCCTAAATATAATTTTCTAAGCCTTCTTCCCAAAATTCCAAAAATTGACCCCGGGCCCGCTTGGTCAAAACCCGAGGTTCGAACCAATTTCATATCACCCATTCCCCCACGAGCCCAGATATACAATTTGTTTTCAAATTCGACCCAAAAATGAGGTCTAAATCAAAAAAAAATTGAAAAGCTCTAACTTTACCCATTTTCCCCCAATTTCAACCCTAGATTACATGATTTGAGCCTAAGAATTTGATAAATGATGAAGAAAAATGAAGGAAACAAGTTAAATAATACTTACCCAAGAAGCTTTGGTGAACAAGAGCTCTAGAAATCGCCTATGGGCTGTGGAGAAGATGAGTTCGTGTGTTTTTGGGTCAAAAATCCCGTCACTGTTTTGTTTTGGGTATTTGAAATTACTGGGCAAAATTGCCCTTCGCGTTCGCTGGAACAGTTTCGCGTTCGCGAAGGGTAACTGGGCAAGGCATCGCGTTTGCGATTGGAATGATGTGAACGCGAAGAAGAAAGCTGGGGGGGGGGGGGGGGTCCAGGACTTGGTCTATGCGAACGCGATGAAGGGAGCCTTATGCACTACGCGAACGCGAGGATATAAGTGCGAACGTGATGAGTAAAGTGAAGGCTAAGTCTTCTGAGTCAAAATACTCTACGCGTACGCGAGGAGGTGATGCGAACGCGATGAAGGATGAAGCTGAAGCTTCGCGAACGCGAGAGGCATAGTGCGAACGCGAAGGAGAAAATCACTATGCACCTGTTGCAGATTTTCTGCAATCTTCCTAAGTCAAAAACTACCCCGAACACCTCCGAAAACACTCCCGAGCCCTCGGGGCTCCTAACCAATCACACACCCTAACTCGACAACATCCTACGAACTTAACTGTGCGATCAAATTGCCAAAATAACTTCATAAACGAGGAATCAAACCTCAAAATCATCACTTTTTCTTCAAACTTCATAAACTTTCATTTCTAGATATTTAGGTCCGAAACACGTCAAATGACGTCCGATTTCAACCAAATTTCATAGGAAGCGCTTAAACCACATAAGACTTGTACCGGGCGCCGGAACCAAAATAGGGGCCCGATACCAACACGTTCTAATCAATTTCCTTTTCAAATTTCCATATTAATTTCAGAAAAATAATTTCACAGAAAAGTTCATTTCTCGGCCTCTAGACCTCGGAATTCGACTCCGGGCAAATGCCCGAGTCTCATATTTTTCTACGGACCCTCTGGGACCGTCCAAACACGAGTCCGGGTCGGTTTACCCAAAATGTTGACCAAAGTCAACTTTATTCATATTAATATCAAAATTCATCAATTTTTACACAGAATTTATATTTAAGCTTTCCGGCTAACCGCCCGGACTGTGCACGCAAATCGAGGCAAGCCTAAATGAGGTTTTCAAGGCCTCGGAGACACAGAATGAGTGAGAAAACAGGTGATGACCCTTTGGGTCGTCACACCATGTGACCAGGAGGTCACGGGTTCAAGCCGTGGAAACAACTTCTTGCAGAAATGCAGAGTAAAGCCCAATACAATAGACCCATGTCGTTCGACCCTTCCCCGGACCCCGCACATAGCGGGAGCTAAGTGCACCGTGCTGCCCTTTTTATTGTGTATACCGTTGGATTTTTACATCATCAAGTCATTTTTATATGTTATAGCATATTAACTTATTTTATTTTTAAGATTATTACAAATTCCACATTTTAAGCTTACCTATATATATTCGTTAGTCGATATGATATAGTATAAAAATTATTTACTATTGAGAAATATAGTCTGATTGAAATTATAGGCGACTAGATTTTACAACCTATTTCTTCCGAGTATAATCAATTCTATGCAAAAATTTAAATACTTACATAGTCATATAACTTAATTAGATGATTTTAATGTCTTTTTATCTAGCCAAGTAAATCTTATTAACAACGCATTGCTAGCATACGTGACTCTCTTATTATTAATTCATCTTTTACCTTGTTATCTTTAATCTCCGAAATTAAGTTAGTTGTTGTCTCGAATACACATGAAGAACCCAGAGAATAAAAACGACAGAAAAAGGAAGCGATTTTCTTCTGAAGTGCTCTTCAATTCTTTCAACCAACATGGACATGTCAATGGCCTAAATTAAAGTTCTTGCCAAACGAGTAATAGGGCCTTCTTTTAGCCTTCTAATGTTATGCATGTGAATAAGTTTTTAATTTGACTTATTGTATCAATAATTAATGAATCCATAAAATAACTTCGTACACTAGCCAATCCTGCAAATGTGATGACTACCACACAATTTGTATTATGTAAGACTCTGCTATTCATAACGTCTTTCTTGGCTTGTAACTTTCTTCGTGCTAAGCATGTACACCTTATGGATTTTCCAGTGTTTTAAAGGGCGTATTCGGAGCGAGCCCCAGGGCTCAAAAATGGTCCGAGGCGAAATTTTCAGGAGGCATACGCCCAGTAATTCGGGGCGTTGAGGCGAGTTTTTATAGTGTGGCATAAGCCAAACAGACTTTTTCAAATTAAAACAAATTTTGCTGAATAAGTCCTTAATATATATAATATTCAAATTCTCAAAAGTTAACTTATAATTACTCAAAGTCAAGAACTTTTTTTTTATGTTATTGCTAGAAGCCCTAATTTGTGGTCTTTCCCAATTATTTATCTTCTCCACTAGTCTGCTACTATCTCCCAAAAGAAACGAACAATTAAGTTTTTTCTTTTTCTTTTTTGTTTTTTTTGGCAAATACAAAGAAATCCCATTCTCCTCGATCGATAGCAGCAAGTTCAAAGTTCAAATGTTATTCATTCTTTTTGTTCCTTTAGGTAGAAAACTTTATTCTTTTCAATTCAAGTTACTTGTGCTTGTAAGCAACATATGATAGATTATTTTGACTAGTTTATTGTGGGGATGAAGTACATCTGTATATATTTTTCACTTATTATAGTTTTTTTTAATTTTTATGCAATTTTACCTATTTAAAAATATTTACGATAATTATATTATTTTATGAAATATTAAAAATTAAATATTTATGGGGCTAACGCCTCGTTGAGGCATATATAAAATACCTCACCTTACGCTACGCCTTTTAAAACACTGGGAATATCATAGTTCCTCTATTGCTATTTCTGAAATCTATACCGACATATAATTTTATTTCTGGACATATTTCAGATAAGCCACTCACCAACCGTTTTTTAATGTCAATCTCTACCTTTTGATTCATCATATACAGTAGAAGTAGAGAGAGAGAGAAGTATGTTTGCTAAATTCTGATAAAAATGGGGAATTGCAGAGAGAGAAGACATGGCAAAGGAAAATTACGAGAAGACCATTGTTTCACTCCAGAACCTCCTCAGGTAATTTGGACCATCGTATCTATAACATTAACTGAAATATGCTTTGAAAAGGAATCATAAGATACTTTCGTTTTTAAATATTTAGAAAATGAACCAAAGTTGTTCCTTTAATTTTGTTCAAAGTTGTTTTTTAAAACTTCTTCAAAAAAATATTTCGAAATATCTAGCTGCTTAAACAGTTTTTCATAAAAGTTATTGAATTTTTTTTTTATATTTGAATGATTATTATTAGAAAAGATAATATATATATATATATATATATATATATATATATATAGTCGAACTATATTGTAACATATATGTTTATATAAATTTTAAATTTATTATNTTACGTAATATACTAGCTAGCTTAACTACGTTTTACTATAGTAAGTTATTAGTAGTTTTTTATTTATTTAGTATAGATTATTACTTAGTAAAGAATATATATATATATATATATATATATATATATATATAGTCGAACTATATTGTAACATATATGTTTATATAAATTTTAAATTTATTATAGAGTAATAATTACTAAAGAAGTAATAGATGCAGTGTGGTACATAATAGCACTTGCTTAAGAATCTACATTTCTTACTTAAGTAGCAGTGTAATAAACCAAGAGTATTAATTATGGGTGTCGGATTTGGAAATCATGCAATTGAAGTGAGAAGGAAGAACTGGAACCAGTTGTAGCAGAAAGAATTAATAAAATCACAGCTGAGTTACAAACGACAGGCTGCAATTCCTTCGACCCTGTTCAAAAGATCAAGACTGGCTTATGTAATTTCAAAACAGAGATATATGAGTAAAGCCCATATGTTCCCTTCTTTTTCTTTTCCCTAACATGTTAAAAGCGTGTCATTAATATTCATACAATGATAATTAAACAAAATAATTCCTTGAAATGACAGTTCCTAATAAACTAATTTCTTTCATGTATCAGCAAAAATCCAGAACTGTTTGATAAACTCAAGAAAGGACAGGAACCCAAGGTATAAGATCTATATTACTTTTTTTTGTACTTTGTAATTTATTTTCTATAGCTGAAACATCAAGTATCCAACCATGTAACAGTTTTTGGTATTTGCTTGCTCTGATTCACGAGTGAGTCCATCCCATGTGCTGAATTTTCAGCCCGGTGAGGCTTTTATGGCTCGAAACATCGCCAACATGGTCCCTCCTTATGACAAGGTCATTTATCAGCTTAAATTTTATGCATTAGCTCATTCTTTCTATTCTATATTCATTTGGTTAATTTACTCGACTTTTGTGTTGGAATTGGATTGCAACAGACAAAATACTCGGGAGTAGGAGCTATAATAGAATACGCCATTCTCCATCTTAACGTAGAAAATATTTTAGTCATTGGCCACAGTGCCTGTAGAGGTATTAAGGCTCTCATGGAACTCCAGGAAGATGGTTCTGAATCAACGTATGTATCGTTAAGTAAATTGAATGTATACAAATTAACAGAAAGAAAACAACATTTAACTGAACAATTAATTATGTTATGTTACTAATTGATGAAATATATATGTGTGTGATGATTTAGTAATTTTATTGAGGATTGGGTGAAAATTGGATTACCTGCCAAGCAAAAGTGCTAGCTGAACATGAGGATAAAACTTTTGAAGAGCAAGTTAAATGCTGTGAGAAGGTAAAATAGTGTTCTCACACTAATTGTCTTTTTTACTTTCGTTTCTAAAAATCAACTAGTAATTTATTAGATAATAATGCAAATGAATAAACTGCAGGAAGCTGTGAATGTATCACTCCAATTTGCTGACATACCCATTTGTGAGCGATACTTTGGTGAATAAGAATTTGGCGTTGAAAGGAGGTTACTATGATTTCATTAATGGAAGATTTGAGCTCTGGGGACTCAACTTCGGTCTTTCTCATCCTTGTTATATATGAACTAAATACCACCATTTTCGGGTGGGAGAAGATACCTCTTGTTCTTGCCTTTTCTTCTTGCATTCTTCATTTATGAGTGCTAGTTTGAATTTTTAATTTAAATAAAAAGTGAGAGTGGACAAGGATTCTCCCATCTTATGGTAGAAGAGAATAGTTGTGATTTTTATTTATGATAATAACTCTGCTCTGCAGAGAAAAATAATGTATAATGATAACTTTGTTATACTAGTTCAAAAAGTGTGGTCACAATAATTTTCATTTTGTCTTGGGCTTTGTTGGGTAAAAGATAGAGGAATTTTCATAAACCACTATAGTTTAGAGCCTAGTAATTATAATTTGTCTAATTTTCAGCTTGGATCACTTTTATACAGAGACTCGAGATAGATCTGCTGACGTTCGTAGACCTTGAAGTCCCATTCCATTTCCTGCTTTCACTGTTTATCTCTTACAAACAGTTATATTTATTTCGGACTATGTCTGTAGACTTCTAGTTGCTCGTGTACTCGTGACTCCGAATTTTTGGGAGTAGATATTATTACGTGGTTTATACTAGCACTGTGTTCGATTTGACATTTATTTCTCGTTGAATATTATTATTTTACTTTTAACTGTTAAAATTGGTTAATTAATTATTCCGCTACGGCTTGCCTAGAAAGTGGATGTTAGGTGCCATCATGAGCACGAGGTTGGGATTCCGGTCGTGACACTACAAGAACCTGATTGATGATTGCCTATGTCTCCCAATCACTAGCCCTCGCCAGCGCCCAGCCTACGAACAGATCCCTCGGCGGGTCGCGCCCCAGCGCGCTTTCATTGGCAGCGGAGTCGATCCATGCTCTACGGCCAGCGCCACACACGCAGACCCAGATACTAAAGACAAGGTTGCAGCCCCTCCAAGTGCCACCAATGGACCTGCTTTTATCTTGTAGGAATCTAGGTTCCTTTTGTTGTAAATATATAGTAGTTTTACTTCCTGTATTTCCATTATGATTTTCTAACTTATTTATGTAAAGTCCTGTAACTTTGGTTATTTTTAAGCACTACTAGGGGATCAAGTAGTCAAACTTTCAAGCAAGCAAATAATTCTCTGTATTGGCGTCTGTCCTCCTCGACACCGTATTGCCTTTCTACTATATCTTTTATTAATGCAGTAAGCCTTTTTTTCATTCTCATTCTCCTTCTCTCAATTGCTCTTGACATTAGTTTTTTCCTACGGCGCTAATAGTCTTGTCTAGCGTACGGAGGGACCCCAGTTGGCGGATATATAGTAACTTCACGGACAATGGTTGCTTAGCCATACGTCGCCCTTCCAAGACATCTCAGGAAGGCGCCGCATAATAGTATGCATGTAGGCACAACTAAATAAGTACGTGTGCACCAGAGCGGCTATGTGTTCAATGTGGCACTTAATTAACAAAAGATAATCTACCGCAACAATTGCATTTGTCTGGTGTCAAAGACGGATCTAGAATTTGAAGTTTATATGTTCCAATAACGAACTTAACTTAATATACATTACTAAATGGGCCACACACTCAACTATTTATAGACATACAAAATATTTCTAAAAAACATACAATAAATCTGTTGAGCAAATGTTACTGAATTTACGAGCAAAAGTTGTGCCTTTGTCTGGTTCTCCCAATTCATAGGTGTATGAAATATCAGTTTCCACATATGGTGGCTGTCACGGCCCGGATTTCCCCACCCTCGGGGGTCGTAATGGCGCCTACTCGTGGAAGCTAGGCAAGCCACAAAACATAAACTCCTACCTATTTCATTTTAAATCCTTTTATCTATCATAACAACAAGCGTTAAATATTTAAATGACAGCGGAATATGAAATTAAAGCGGAAGACTTAAATAAAATATAAAACCAAACTATCCTGAAGAACAACACATGCCTCTAACCAGAACCTGGTGTCACATCATCCACGGACAACTAAGAGTACTAAATACAATGGTTTGAAAGAAATATAATACTGTTTGTCTCGAAAACATGAGATAACAGAATGAAATATAAGATAGAGGAGACGTCGGGCCTGCGGACGCGTGCAAGGCTACCTCGGAGTCTCGATGGACTGAAGGCTGGCTCCCGAGCTACTGCTGCTGTCCGGGACCTGGATCTGTGCAAAAGAGCACAGAGTGTAGTATCAGCACAACCGACCCCATGTGCTGGTAAGTGTCTAGCCTAACCTCGGCGAAGTAGTGACAAGGCTAGACAGGACTACCACATAAACCTGCACAGTTATATATATCTACAACGGGGAAATAATAAGAACAAACATTTTTAAATGGGAGGGGAACATGCTTCGGGGATAGCAGATAATAAAGAATTTCAAGGAAATAATAAAGAACATCAATAATTTAACTCTACACGGATAAGGGAAATAAAAGCAGATTTCACTGTCAGTACATATCTCGTTGCAGGCGTGCAACCCGATCCCATTTCATTAAATCTCGTGGTAGGCGTACCACCCGCTCCCATTTCAATAAATCTCGTGATAGGCGTACCACCCGCTCCCATTTCATTAAATCTCGTGGTAGGCATACCACCCGCTCCCATTTCAATAAATCTCGTGGTAGGCGTACCACCCGCTCCAATTTCATTAAATCTCGTGTAGGCATACCACCCTCTCCCATTTCATTAAATCTCGTGGTAGGCGTACCACCCGCTCCCATTTCATTGAATCTACAGTTCTTCCAAATGAAATTTACTCCAACAAACGTAACAATTAATACGACTTCATAAGACAACAAGTACACAATAATTATGACTCACTGAGGAAAACAAGTAATGACAAGTAGCAATTAATTATGGACTTTAAGGAGAAAATAGGCAATTTAATATTTAGTATGCTAAATGTCAAGTAGCAATTAAGTCACATAAACATGTAGCAATTATAGCATAAATTCAAGGCATAATGTTGCGCAAGGATACCTCGAGCCGATAATACCAAGTAACACAATAAAGGAAAATATCAATATAAAGAATCACAGTAATAGTGGAATAAGACAATTAATGCACTTGAACCGATAACAACAAGAAAATCAGTAAATAGAAGTAAATGACAACATAACTCAATTATCAGCAAAAATCAGGAAAATCAAAGACAAGTGCACGGCATCACCCTTCGTGCTTTTACTCTCATCCTCACCAAGCAATAATATAATGAAAACGTGCACGGCATCACCCTTCGTGCTTTAACACTCTTCCCCCACAATAGCAAACAATGCACGTCATCACCCTTCGTGCATTAACACTCTTCCTCACCCAAACAACAATCACAAACAAGGGCAAGGGAAATAAACAAGAACATATAGGAATCCCGGCAAGGGAACAACGATTTAACAATTAAATCCCGGCGAGGGAGCAACAAGTAAATAATTAAATCTCGGCAAGGGAACATTTCAATAACTCTTTCTCTATCTTTCACTTGTACTTCATAACTCACTTTACCACTTGAGCCAATGCTCCAAAGGGTTCAATCATCTCATATACTTTCACAATTCATAATATAACTCGAGCCAATGCTCCAAAATTTTCAATGGTCTCAATTTCTTCCACAAACTTTTCACAACAACTAGAAATCATCACCAAAGCATAAAGAGTACAACGAAATCATGAAAATCACAATATAAGACTCACGGTCATACTTGACACCAACGTATAGATACTCGTCACCATGTCTATACGTCGTAATCAACAATTATCACATAGCAAATAGGAATCAACTCCTAATCCCTCAAGCTAAGGTTAGACCAAACACTTACCTCGATGCCTTGCACACAACTCAAGTCTCAATTATAGCTTTACCCCTTGATTCCACCGCCAATTCGCTCGTATCTAATCACAAATTACTTGATTACATCAATAAGTGCTAAATGAATCAACCCCAATACATGAAAATGAGTTTTCCAAAGTTTTACCCAAAAAGTCAAAAATCGCCCCCAGGCCCACGTGGTCAAAACCCGAGGTTCGAATCAAAACCCGATTACCCATTCCCCCACGAACTCAAATATATAATTTGTTTTGAAATCAGACCTCAAATTGAGGTCCAAATCCCCAATTTTTGAAAAATCTAGGTTCTACCCAAAACACCCAATTTCCCTCATGAAAATCTTTGATATTAGGTTGAAATCATGTTAAAAGATGTTAATGATTGAAAGAAATGAGTAAAAACTAACTTACAATTGATTTGGAAGAAGACTTGTTCTTGGGAAAATCGCCTAAGTGTGTTTGGGTTTGAGAAAATATGAAAAATGAAGCTCAAAATTGTTTAAGTGTAAAAAATTGCAGGTCTCAGTTATGGGAAATGCGAACAGGGGTTCGCAATTGCGAAACCCGACCTGCTGATGTGGGAATTACAAAGATATAGTTCGCATTTGCGAACACTGACGGAATCCTTGACATTCGCATTTGCGAGAGTCTGGTCGCAATTGCGAATTCGCTTTTGCGATGGTGAGGTCGCATTTGCGACTCAGGTTGCCAATCCCCTCCTTCGCATTTGCGAGTGGTTTGTCGCATTTGCGGGCTCGCAATTGCGAGCCTGGCTTCGCAAATGCGAAGCCTGCAGTTCAGTTAATACCAGAAATTTTAAGTTCAAAAATGCCACCCGTGGCCTATCCAAAACTCACCCGAGCCCTCGGGGCTCCAAACCAAATATGCAGACAACCTCAAAAACATCCTACGGACTTATTCGTGCAATCAAATCGCCAAAATATCATCATAAACATCGAATCAAGCCCCAAAATCTAAGAATTCTTTCAAACTTCATAAAACATCAAAATTTCCAATTTAGGTCCGTATCACGTCAAACGACGTCCGTTTTCAACAAAATTTCACAGGAAGGACTTAAAACATATATAAGACCCGTACCGGGCACCGGAACCAAAATGCGGGCCCGATACCATCGCTTTCTAATCAGATTTCATTTCCAACTTCCTTAAACAATTTCAAAAAACAATTTTACTAAAAAATTCATTTCTCGGGCTTGGGACCTCGGAATTCGATTCCGGGCATACGCCCAAGTCCCATATTTTCCTACGGACCCTCCGGGACTGTCAAATCACGGGTCCGGGTCCGTTTATCCAAAATGTTGACCAAGGTCAAATTTATTTATTTTAACATCAAAACTTAGCATTTTTCACAGAATTTCATATTTAAGCTTTCCGGCTACGCGCCCGGACTGCGCAGGCAAATCGAGGCGACTCTAAATGAGGTTTTCAAGGCCTCGGAGTCATAGAATTCAATTAAAAATAGGTGATGACCCTTTGGGTCACCACATTCTCCACCTCTAAAACAATTGTTCATCCTCGAACGGACAGAAGAAGGAAGTACCTGAGTCGGGGAAAAAATGAGGATAACGGCTCCGCATATCGGACTCGGAATCCCAGGTCGATGCCCCAGGAGGCTGACCTCTCCATTGAACACGAACAGAAGGGAAACTCTTCAACCTCAACTCACGAACCTGCCGGTCTAGAATAGCCACCGGCTCCTCCTCATAAGAAAAGTCCTTGTCCAACTGGACAGTGCTGAAATCTAACACGTGGGCTGGATCGCCGTGATACCTCCGAAGCATGGACACATGAAACACTGGATGCACGGCTGATAAGCTCGACGGCAAAGCAAGTTTATAAGCTACCTCTCCCACTCGATCAAGAATCTCAAACGGACCAATGAACCTAGGGCTAAGCTTGCCCCTTCTTCCCAAATCTCATCACGCCCTTCATAGGTGAAACTCGGAGCAATACCCGCTCACTAACCATAAAAGCCACATCTCGAACCTTGCGGTCTGCATAACTCTTTTGCCTGGACTGAGCTGAACGAAGCCCATCCTGAATAATCCTGACCTTGTTCAACGCCTCCTGAACCAGATCCGTACCCAACAACCGAGCCTCTCCCGGCTCAAACCATCCAACCGGAGATCGACACCGCCTACCATATAAAGCCTCATAAGGAGCCATCTGGATACTCGACTGGTAGCTGTTGTTGTAGGCAAACTCTGCTAAAGGCAAAAATTGATCCCATGAACCTCCAAAGTCAATGACACAAGCTCGGAGCATATCCTCCAAAATCTAAATAGTCCGCTCCGGTCGCCCGTCCGTCTGGGGATGAAATGCTGTGCTCAACTCAACCCGCGTGCCCAACTCTCGCTGAACTGCTCTACAGAAGCACGAGGTAAACTGCGTACCCCGGTCCAAAATGATAGATACGGGAACACCATGAAGACGAACAATCTCCTGAATGTAGATCTCAGCTAACCTCTCGGATGAATAGGAGACTGCCACAGGAAAGAAATGCGCTGACTTCCTACTCAAAGCATCGGCCACCACATTGGCCTTTCCCGGATGATATAAAATGGTGATATCAAAATCCTTCGACAACTCCAATCACCTCCTCTGCCTCAAATTCAACTCCCTTTGCTTGAACAAATACTGAAGATTCTTGTGATCCGTGAACACCTCACATGCCACGCCATACAGATAATGCCTCCGAATCTTCAATGCGTGAACTATGGCTGCCAACTCCGAATCATGAACCGAATAGTTCTTCTCATGAATCTTCAACTGCCGCGAAGCATAGGCAATAGCATTGCCATCCTGCATCAAAACTACACCAAGTCCATTACGAGATGCACCATAATAAACAGCATAAGGCCCTGAACTTGTGGGCAAAACCAACACCGAGGTCGTAGTCAGAGCTGTCTTGAGCTTCTGAAAGCTTGCCTCACACTCATCCGATCATCTGAACTGGGCACCCTTCTGGGTCAACCTGGATACCCTCTGCTGACACAACGTGACCCAGGAATGCAACTGAACTCAACTAGAACTCACACTTCGAAAACTTGGCGTACAACTGACTATCCCTCAAAGTCTGAAGAACCACTCTAAGATGCTGCTCGTGCTCCTCTTGGCTGCGGGAATATATCAAAATATCATCCTGAAGACTATCACGAACGAATCCAAATAAGGCTGAACACTCGGTTCATCAAATCCATAAGAGTTGCTGGGGAATTTGTCAACCCGAATGACATCA
>NW_017673459.1:36901-47267 GCF_001879085.1 Nicotiana attenuata
CTCTACCTCCACCTCTAATACCTCTACCTCCACCTCTAGCTAACTGAGCGGGCTGGACGAGTCCCTCAATGAACCTCCTCACTCTCTCTCACGGTGGGAAGTATGATAAGAGCATGACGATCCAAGTCGATGAATCTGATCTCGTACTGAGTAACAGTAATAGAACCCTGCTGGGGACGCTCAAACTGCCTCTGATAGACCTCTCTCTGAGTGATGGGGAGAAACTTCTCCAGAAATAGCTGCGTGAACTGTTCTCAAGTCGAAGCTGATGACCTAACTAGTGTAGCCAATCAATAATCTCTCCAACAGGTCTTGGAGAATCTACACAAGCGAAAGGTAGCAAAATCGACCCCATTGGCCTCCACGATCCCCATGTTCCTGAGAACCTCATGACAGCTGTCTAGATAATCCTGGGGATCCTCAGTAGATGCACCGCTGAATGTAGTAGTGAAGAGCTTGGTGAAACTTATCCAACCTCCACAAAGCCTCCGAAGACGTAGCTGATCTATCACTGGTCTGTGCTGCTACTCAGCTGAAGAAGCGGTACATGACCTCGCCATTCGCGAAGGGACAAGAGTAGAGGTTTCAATTTAGCATTTGAGAAACAAAACCGCACGACAGGAAAGAACAAATGTGAAGTTTTCCTAACTCTGTAGCCTCTGGGGATAAATACAGACGTCTCCGTACCGATCCCTCAGACTCTACTAAGCTTGTTCGTGAATTGTGAGACCTATGTAACCCAGAGCTTTGATACAACCTTGTCACGACCCGGATTTCCCCACCTCGGGGGTCGTGATGGCACCTACTCGTGGAAGCTAGGCAAGCCACAAAACACAAACTCCTACTTATTTCATTTTAAATCCTTTTATCTATCATAACAACAAGCGTTAAATATTTAAATGACAGCAGAATATGAAATTAAAGCGGAAGACTTAAATAAAATATAAAACCAAACTATCCTGAAGAACAACACATGCCTCTAACCAGAACCTGGTGTCACATCATCCACGGACTACTAAGAGTACTAAATACAATCGTTTGAAAGAAATATAATACTGTTTGTCTCGAAAACATGAGATAACAAAATGAAATATAAGATAGAGGAGACGCCGGGCCTGCGGACGCGTGCAAGGCTACCTCGGAGTCTCGATGGACTGAAGGCTGGCTCCCGAGCTACTGCTGCTGTCCGGGACCTGGATCTGTGCAAAAGAGCACAGAGTGTAGTATCAGCACAACCGACCCCACGTGCTGGTAAGTGTCTAGCCTTACCTCGGTGAAGTAGTGACGAGGCTAGACAGGACTACCACATAACCCTGCACAGTTATATATATATCTACAATGGGAAAATAACAAGAACAAACATTTTTAAATGGGAGGGGAACATGCTTCGGGGATAGCAGATAATACAGAATTTCAAGAAAATAATAAAGAACATCAATAATTTAACTCTACACGAATAAAAGAAATAAAAGCAGATTTCATTGTCAGTACATATCTCGTTGCAGGCGTGCAACCCGATCCCATTTTATTAAATCTCATGGTAGGCGTACCACCCGCTCCCATTTCATTATCTCGTGGTAGGCGTACCACCCGCTCTCATTTTATTAAATCTCGTGGTAGGCGTACCACCCGCTGCCATTTTAATAAATCTCATGGTAGGCATACCACCCGCTCCCATTTCATTAAATCTCGTGGTAGGCGTACCACTCGCTCCCATTTCATTGAATCTATAGTTCTTCCAAATGAAATTTACTCCAACAAACGCAACAATTAATACGACTTCATAAGACAACAAGTACACAATAATTATGACTCACTGAGGAAAACAAGTAATGACAAGTAGCAATTAATTGTGGACTTTAAGGAGCAAATAGGCAATTTAATATTTAGTATGCTAAGCGTCAAATAGCAATTAAGTCACATAAACATGTAGCAATTATAGCATAAATTCAAGGCATAGTGTTGCGCAAGAATACCTCGAGCCAATAATAACAAGTAACACAATAACGGAAAATGCCAATATAAAGAATCATAGTAATAGTGGAATAAGACAATTAATGCAGTTGAACCGATAACAACAAGAAAATCAGTAAATAGAAGTAAAGGACAACATAACTCAATTATCAGCAAAAATCAGGAAAATCAAAGACAAGTGCACGGCATCACCCTTCGTGCTTTTACTCTCGTCCTCACCAAGCAATAATATAATGAAACGTGCACGGCATCACCCTTCGTGCTTTTACTCTCTTTCCTCACCAAAGCAATTAGAATAATAAAATGTGCACGACATCACCCTTCGTGCTTTTACTCTCTTTCCTCACATATAACCAATAGAATTGGCACGGAATGGTACATCGTGCGGCACGGCATCACCCTTCGTGCTTTAACACTCTTCCCTCGCAATAGCAAACAATGCACGTCATCACCCTTCGTGCCTTAACACTCTTCCTCACCCAAACAACAATCACAAACAAGGGCAAGGGAAATAAACAAGAACATATAGGAATCCCGACAAGGGAACAACGATTTAACAATTAAATCCCGGCAAGGGAGCAACAAGTAAATAATTAAATCCCGGCAAGGGAACATTTTAATAACTCTTTCTCTATCTTTCACTTGTACTTCATAACTCACTTTACCACTTGAGCCAATGCTTCAAAGGGTTCAATCATCTCATATACTTTCACAATTCATAATATAACTCGAGCCAATGCTCCAAAATGTTCAAAGGTCTCAATTCCTTCCACAAACTTTTCACAACAACTAGAAATCATCACCAAAGCATGAAAAGTACAACGAAATCGTGAAAATCACAATATAAGACTCACGGTCATACTTGACACCAGCGTATAGATACTCGTCACCATGCCTATACGTCGTAATCAACAACTATCACATAGCAAATAGGACTCAAATCCTAATCCCTCAAGCTAAGGTTAGACCAAACACTTACCTCGATGCCTTGAACACAACTCAAGTCTCAATTATAGCTTTATTCCTTGATTTCACCTCCAATTCGCTCGTATCTAATCACAAATTACTTGATTACATCAATAAGTGCTAAATGAATCAACCCCAATGCATGGAAATGAGCTTCCAAAGTTTTACCCAAAAAGTCAAAAATCGCCCCTGGGCCCACGTGGTCAAAACCCGAGGTTCGAACCAAAACCCGATTACCCATTCCCCCACGAACTCAAATGTATAATTTGTTTTGAAATCGGACCTCAAATTGAGGTCCAAATCCCTGAATTTTTGAAAAACCTAGGTTCTACCCAAAACACCCAATTTCCCCTATGAAAATCTTTGAGAAAGAAATGAGTAAAAACTAACTTACAATTGATTTGGAAGAAGACTTGTTCTTGGGAAAATCGCCTAAGTGTGTTTGGGTTTGAGAAAATATGAAAAATGAAGCTCAAATTCGTTAAAGTGTAAAAAATTGCAGGTCTCAATTATGGGAAATGCGAACAGGGGTTGGCAATTGCGAACCCCGACCTGCTGATGTGGGAATTGCAAAGATATAGTTCGCATTTGCGAACACTGACGGAATCCTTGACTTTCGCATTTGCGAGAATCTGGTCGCAATTGCGAATTCGCTTTTGCGATGGTGAGGTCGCATTTGCGACTCAGGCTGCCAGTCCCCTCCTTCGCATTTACGAGTGGTTTGTCGCATTTGCGGGCTCGCAATTGCGAGCCTGGCTTCGCAAATGCGAAGCCTGCAGGTCGGTTAATACCAGAAATTTTTAAGTTCAAAAATGCAACGCGTGGCCTGTCCAAAACTCACCTGAGCCCTCGGTGCTCCAAACCAAATATACACACAACCTCAAAAACATCCTACGGACTTATTCGTGCAATCAAATCGCCAAAATAACATCATAAACATCGAATCAAGCCTCAAAATCCAAGAATTCTTTCAAACTTCATAAAACATCAAATTTTCCAATTTAGGTCCGAATCATGTCGGGTACACAAGGACATCTAATTATCTGAATTACGTAAGTAAAGATCTTGAACTATTTATATACTTATAGTAAGATTTTAAGTTGGATGTTCATATTCTTTATGATTTTTATGAAATTCAAGCTTCAGAAATGGAGCCAAATTATAGTTAATTTATATGTAGCATGAAGTATTTTTCCAAGAAATTTCTATTGGTTTGTCAACTTTTGCTTTTTAAATTTACTAATTATTGAAAAATTCAGCTCTTCACAATTTGCAAATCAAAGATGAGAAAGTGGCAAAATCTTGAGAAAACGTGTGATGTACGAGCGTTTGTCATCTGCTTTTTACGTATTTCATTTCAGTAATTGAAATATGACAACAACCATGACAACAATCTTTCAACTTCTTAGTATCAGTCAAATGTTTTGGATCTCTAAGTATGATAATATTGGAAAGCTAATTAAATGTCTGAATCATTTCATTTTTTCCTTAATACTTGTTATTTGGCTCAAAAGTTAACGATATACTTTGTAAGCTAAAAAAAATCAAAAGTAGGAAAAGGGGTAAATCGTAATCAAATATAATAATCCTAGAGATGCAAAGATGATAATATTGTTGTAGATCTAGTATTGCAAAGTGATAATATGAACTCAATAAGATATGTTCGTTTGAAGTAGAGATAGAGAGAGAAAGCTAGAAAAATGAGAGAGTTGTATTATATCCGATGCCTCTTTTACAATGTGAGGGTCTCCTTTATATAATAAGAGACCCTGCTCGAAAGAATCAAAAAGTTACAAAGACAGGTAACGTCTCCCTAGTGAAGACACTGAGTCCTAAACGATGTCGCTTTTGTCCCCACGGCCGAGTCGTACCCGCTACGTTAGTCGGCGTACACTCACTGGGCGTAGAGATGATGAGGGTTAAATTTGACCCTATACAGTTAGTCCCTCCGCTCGTTGGAGACGCATTCGGTGGGCGTCTTCGATGGGCGGAAATGTGAACCTCGGCTTAGGAGAATTTGACCTCGACCCGGGGCGACAATATGAACGAGGTGAAATATATGACGTTGTTGAGCCACTAACGCGTGGCTTCCTTTTTGGAATGGCGCCATTGCCTGTATGCATCATTATTATATTTTCCCCCAAGGCGGTTCAGAGGATGATGTGACATTTTGGTTTCCCGCGCACGCTTTGAATCATGACTCTTCGATTTCTGCGCAACTTATCCCTATAAGTAGGAGAGAGGTTCGATTCGATTCAACTTTCAAGCCTTCGGAAAGCATTTTCTGATATACTCCTTTGTCTTTCTTTCCTGTAACCGTTATTTTGCGAGGGACTCTCCCACTTCTGTCGAAACCACACTTCCTATCGTCAGTGCTTCGTTTCTTACGCAGTATAATCATGACAAAACGTGGACAGTAGTAAAACGGCCAAAGATAATGCCCCGTCTAGGGTTCCGCCATCTTCCGCTGGTGAAGGGGAAAAGGCGGAGAAGGCCCTTGTTCCTCTCAGCGTAGACAACGTCCTTCCGAAGGAGATGCATGTCCGCAGGGATTTTCCAACTAAAAGCCCAGACCTTCCCTGGGAGCACAGCGTTTTGTTACAATCCCATTTAGATGATCTGCGAGAGACGCACCATATCGGACCACGTGGAAATGGTTCCGGCCGGGACGGACTATGTCAATGTGCACCGGCCTGGATATTGCACATTCTATGAGTACCCGTTCTTGATCGGTTACAATCTTCCAATCTACCCTCTGATGGAGGAGCTTTGCCGTTTTTATAATGTGTGTCCGGCCCAGCTCACTCCTTACACCTTGAAGGTGTGCCGTATTGTGACCACTTATGCGGCCAGGGCTGAGTGCAGCGTCTCGGTCCACCACCTCTTACAGTTATTCAGCCCTGGTTACCTGAGGGGTACCATGCTGCAGTTAAAAGGTCGTGGCACAAGGGGCTTGGTTGTTAAAGCCGATGATAAGCCCAACCGCCGCTTTTGGCGTAAATATTTCTACATCAGGACGGAGCACCTGGTGTCGAATCCCGAAGGGTTCCCGGAAAGATGGAATCCAGAACGTAAGTATTTCTACTCGTAGAATCCAGGACTGCTTGCGCTTTTGACCATACGGCCATTGTGATTTCTTTGCTTTTCTCCTTTTTTTATTCGCAGCGAGGGCTTCTCCACCCCAGTTCATTGATGACATTAAATCATGGGTGGAAAGAATAATACCTTATGCGGAGGAATGCCGTACTTGGGCTGCATTTCTTCAACAGTATGGCCCGTCAGGTAATTCTTTGGCTACGATTTGGGAATTCCCTACGTTCTTGTTTCCTGACTTATTCGCGTTGGCAGGTCGGAGCGCTCCTAAGAAGAAGAAAAAGAACGTCGTCACCTCACCTGGGGCGGGGACTGATTCTGAAGACGGATACATACCCTGTGGTTCACCCAGTGATGGCGCTGCGGAGGTTCCTCAACCGCTGCCCGTGGCGGCGTCCACGAGGGGAGCGACTCCTTCAATGCCATCCCCACGGGCTGTGGAGGAGACTTCTGAGAGCAAGGAGCCGCCGGAAAGGAAAAGACGTCGGTTGATAACCGGCAAGGGGATAACCACAGAAGACGAGGGGGCGAGCGAGCCCCATCGGGAGTCAAGGCCAGTTTTTTATGGCAGATGCCATCCGTTTCGGGAGGTCGGCTCCCCAAGGGGGGGCGGTTCTCGACGCCAGCCCAACACGCATTTCGGAGAGCAGCCCGTCGGATGCAGATGCGTTAACGCGGGGTCCGGCCCGTGTGGGGATGACGGCAGGTAGATCCAACCGCCGAATTCTGATCCCAGGAGGGTATAACCTGTTGCAACACAGCGAGCAGGCCGCAACGGATATGACCCTGCTATGTGCGGCCGCTGAGCGTGAAACGTTACAAGGGGTTAGCGACGGGGAACTATCCCGGAGGGTTGCCGGCGCGGCCTTGCAGGTATTTTTCGATTTTCTTCATGTACCGTAAAGTAAATTTTGATGCATACTGACTTGCCTTTCCTCTTCCTCTTTTTTAGACTCTCATATTGGAGATAGAGAGGGGGCAACGAGCGCAAAGGAAGGCAGCCACCTTTAATAAGGTGGTAAAGAAATATCGGCGGTGCCGTGTCAAGCATCAGGCGCTGGCGGACCTACTCAAGCAGGACCCGGAATTTTGGGTTTCCGTGAGGGTTTGGAGCAGTCGGAGGCCTAGCTGAAACGGAGGGTGGCCGAGTTGGAGCAGATCGACGAGCAGCTGATGACCGCCCTGGCTCGGAACATTGAGCTGGAGACTCTTCTCCAGTCTAAGGAAGAAGAGTTGGAGGTTGGCCGTGGGGTAGCGGCGGAAGCTGCTGATTTGCGGATCAAGGTTGCCGCTATGACAACCGAACTCGACGCCAAGGCGGCTGAGATTGAAGTCCTCAAGCGGACTGCATGCACCAAGGCGCATGACATGTGGGTATATGCCGAGGCCAGATTGGTCGTATTCGAGGAGTTCTTAGCTGCGGGTCGAGCTACTGAGGCGGAGGTTCAAGAGCAACGGCGCATAGCCCGTGTCGCCCGTGAAATTTGTGGGTATAGTTCTGATTCCCCAGACCGGGCGGGCTGTAACTCCGAAGACGTTAACCGTCTAGAATCAGGCTCTTGGATCTCTGCGGCCTATCAGGCCGAGGACGGCGGTGGACGAGATGGCGGTCCGACGGGAGGCGGTGAACAGAATGGCGAAGCCCCTTAGGACTTGTATTCATTTTGTTTTGCTGTATTTGGAGATGTAAATGGGTCCTTTTGTACATGTATTTTTTGGATGATAATGGAAGTTATACTTTTGCTGTTATTCTTTTCTTTTTGTACCTTTTATTTTCGGCCTTAATATTGTTGATGGTCTTAGCCGTGTGCGCAACTTCGACTGTCGTCAAGTCGTTTACTCACCGTAGTCGAATCTAGGTCGACTGTTGGCAGCGATGACCTTAGACATAATATAATTGATGGCCTTAGCCATGTAGGCGACTTCGACTGTCGTCGAGTCGTTTACTCACCATAGTCGAATCTAGGTCGACCGTTGGCGGCGATGGCCTTAGCCATAATATAATTGATGGCCTTAGCCATGTAGGCGACTTCGACTGTTGTCGAGTCGTTTACTCACTGTAGTCGAATCTAGGTCGACCGTTGGCGGCGATGGCCTTAGCCATAATATAATTGATGGCCTTAGCCATGTAGGCGACTTCGACTGTCGTCGAGTCGTTTACTCACCGTAGTCGAATCTAGGTCGACCGTTGGCGGCGATGGCCTTAGCCATAATATAATTGATGGCCTTAGCCATGTAGGCGACTTCGACTGTCGTCGAGTTATTTGCCGTCGTCGTCGAGCTGGGTCGCTTATCGGCGTCGATGGCCTTAGCCATTATATCGTCTATGGCCTTAGCCATGTACGTGACTTCGACTGTAGTCGAGTTACTTGCCGTCATAGTCGAGCTGGGTCGACTTATCGGCGTCGATGGCCTTAGCCATTATATCGTTTATGGCCTTAGCCATGTACGTGACTTCGACTGTCGTCGAGTTACTTGCCGTCATAGTCGAGCTGGGTCGACTTATCGGCGTCGATGGCCTTAGCCATTATATCATTGATAGCCTTAGCCATAACGTTGTTGGAGATGGCCATGGCCTTTTACGCGTTGAGATGGCCGTAGCCGTTCATACATTGGAGATGGCCGTAGCCTTTCATACATTGGAGATGGCCGTAGCCTTTCATACATTGGAGATGGCCGTAGCTAGTCCAGTCCCTTTATCATGTCGGCCTGGAGGCCGTAAGGAGAGGTTGATATGATAAACTTGTTTCGCAAATATCTCCAAGTGTCCCCTCTGCCGCCTCGTTAAAAACCTCCCCGAGAAAACCCAATTGGGACAAAACTCGGGTAAGGGAAAAAGAGTACGACTCGGGGGACGCCTTTCAGAAGTGGAAATACTTGAGGTGAGCAACGTTCCAGTTGTTTTGGAGCGTTTTCCCTTCCATTGTTTCCAACCGGAATGCACCTTTGCTTGCTACTGCTGTGATTTTGTAGGGTCCTTCCCAGTTGGTGCCCAGTTTCCCTTCACTTGGGTCTTTGGATGCCAATGTCTTGGCTTTAAGGACATAATCTCCCACCTTGAGTGGTCTTATTTTGGCTCTCTTGTTGTAGTATCTCTCGACTTGTTGCTTTTGGGCCACCATTCTGATATGGGCCATTTCTTTCCTTTCCTCAGCATCGTCGAGGTCTTGGAGCCTGTTTGTGTCGTTTTCTATTCCACTGGTGTGTGAATATCTTAGACTTGGTTCGCCGACCTCGACGGGTATGACCGCGTCGGTTCTGTAGACCAGCGAGTACGGTGTTTCCCCCGTGCTGGATTTGGGTGTGGTCGTGTGTGCCCACAACACTTCGGGTAGCAGTTTGGGCCATAGCTCTTTGGCGTCCTCGAGTTTCTTCTTCAGTATGTTTAATATTGTTTTGTTGGAGGATTCTGCTTGGCCGTTGGCGGCAGGATGATATGGCGTGGAGAGTATCCTCTTGATGCGCCATTTCTCGAAGAATTCGGTCGTTTTTTGACCGACGAACTGTCGTCCGTTGTCACAACTGATTTCTTTGGGGATGCCGAAGCGGCATATAATATTTTTCCATATGAAGGCGATCACTTCTTGTTCGCGTATTTGGGCGTACGCTCCTGCTTCCACCCACTTGGAAAAATAGTCAGTTAAAACTAATAGAAATTGTACCTTTCTTCGTCCCGCTGGTAGGGGACCGACTATGTCCATTCCCCATTTGATGAAGGGCCATGGGGAAGTGACCGAGTGAAGTGGTTCTCCTGGTTGGTGTATCATGGGTGCATACTTTTGGCATTGTTCGCATCGGCGAACATATTCCGCTGCGTCTTTCTTCATAGTGGGCCAATAATAGTCGGCTCGTATTATGCAGCGCACGAGGGCGCGGTTGCCCGTATAGGCACCGCAATGACCTTCATGTACCTCTTCGAGCATTGGCCGCGTTTATTGCGGCCCTAGACACTTGGCCAGGGGTCCGCCAAATGTCCTTTTGTAGAGCTCGTGGTTTATCAGGCAATACCGGGCGGCCTGTACGCGGAGCTTCTTGGCTTCTTTTTTGTCGAGGGGTAGTGTTCCATCGTGCAGATAGGATACAAATTGGTTGCGCCAGTCCCAAGTTAAATTTAAAGAGAGTACCTCAGTGTGATCAATGGCTGAATGGAGGAGGGTGACCATGCTTTCTTTGTTAAAGTTTTTAGTGGTTGCGGCCAATTTTGCTAGGCCGTCTTCTTCAACGTTTTGTGCTCTCGGAACTTGTTCGAAGCGGAACTCGTCGAACTCGGTCATTAACCTGTGGATTTCTGACTAGTATTTTTGCAACCTCTGCTCCTTGATTTGGTAAGTCC